>NC_134312.1:28875635-28920635 GCF_964195595.1 Calonectris borealis
TAACACTAAGCTATCTCCAAACTAATGATCAGGCTCCAAATAAATATGCCAGATACTTATGGTATTATTTATGTGCTATACACAAGCTCATCATTGACTTATGAATTGTAAATATTTATAAGTGGCTCATATTAAAGTAGTTGTCAACTGCAGCTACAGTACTTCACCTTCTGTCACTCCCAGGTATCAAGGGGGCTGATTCAATCACTCTCTTGTCAGGCTACCTTTCTTCTCCTGAATACCCAAATCCCTAAACACAACAAAATATAAATGAATGAAAAGTGCTAATGATGCATCATTACCAAGAGGTATCAAGTTTTTTAAGGTCCTTTGCTGACTAAATTTTAAATTAGCACAATTATTCAGAGCATTCCCCAAGGCACCATTCATTATGCTTAGCTGCTGAGCTGAGGCACACTGCAAACGAAATATATATTACTGTCCACATGTCTGTCTGCCTTCCTGGAGTAGGAACACATGTAATATCCACTTGAAATGGCAAAACTCAGAATTCATGATATGAAATTTTTTTGTACATATATTTTAGAACTGATGATATTACTGCATTTTTATTAATACTCTGTTACCTAAAATGCATTTCTTGTCCTCAGAGATCCTGAATAACATGGACAGGCACTTAGAGACTGAGTATTTTATTTAAAATGTTGTTTCATCTACTTCCTAACACAGCAATTTTAATTTCGAGTGAAATGCAAAGACTGCTGAAGCCAGGAGCTAGAATATCTCTGATACTGCCTAAGCCTTCCAGAAGCTTATGGTGCGCAGTGGATTCATTTTTTCTTTGGCCCTGTCAGCAAACAGGTCTGAGTGGACACTTCCCTGCTAAATGTATTGTACAGCCTGGATATCAGATCTTTTAGAATTCCCAATAGTAATGACCTGTGTTACATCTACCATGTATGTCAAAATTTGTCAAAATTTGCTTTTTTTCATGCAGTAAATGAAGAGTCTGAAGCTCTTGCTCATTAGGATATTTAACACTTCTCTGAAGGATAAGAAAGGTAGCACTGACATGACAGATCCTTCTTGGATGTCCACAAAGTAGATCAATTTGATGCACGCAGGAATATGCATGGTGCTATTCCTTGTAAAACACTGGTTTTATTTTTTAGAAGAATAACAGAACAACCAGTCCTTACACCCACATCACAAGTTAATAAGAAAAGAGGAAAAAGGTGTGACTGCCTACATGCAAGTGATATGGGCTCACCAAACTACACAGCTGACAACTCTTCCAGTAAAATGCAGTGCCCATTTGTCCTCACGCAGATGAAAATAGGTATATTCGTAAGAGAAAATTATTTCTGTATGTATCTAGCTGTGAAGTCCTGAGCTGCTTTTTTCGCCCAATGACATCACCACACACAAGTCGGGTCCCACAGCACAGATGTGCTTTGATGTGCAGTGATATCACTTTCACTAAAACACTAAAAGCATGACTTTCAAGCAGTTTTAAAATTCAGATCAGTTCTGCTCATATTTAATCTAGACATGTTGGTTTAACACCAAGCCAAGCCAGACCTTTTAATGTTCAGTGGCCATGATATAAAATTCTTCACCGTGTTGCACCAATAAATTCAGAAGTGCAGTGTAATTTGCTATAGTCACAGTGACTGTTGTGAAATTTAAGCAAGAGTTTAAAGCAACCCATCTTTTTGTGTCTTACCACAGTACTTCAGCTCTTTGGACAACACTTTTTTTCCCCAAAAAACAATTAACTGTGAGGACAGGATAATTTACTCCTGCTTGTTTTGGTCAGGTTGAGATTAGATTAAAGGTAGGCTGCAAAACACAATCGGACTCTTCCTGAATTAGGAACAGTTTCACCATGGAGTTATTTAGGAGTTGTTTAAAACAAACAATGGAAAGAAAGTGCCACTTGACACTGACAGCAAGTATCTCTGTTCATTTTGCATTGTCAATAGCTCCAGTGGTAGCACTGTTCTTTTGACAGCTAAAAGCAGATGTGTGGGTTAAGTATGGGAGCAATTCAAATGTCCATAGTAAACTGCAGGGGGGCAGAGAGAGCTCAGAGAGCAGCAGCTTTAAAGTAATTGACTAATACAGTAAGGATATTAAAGTCATTTAGTGCCAAAAGGGAACACACTGATCCTTGACCCTGAGCCACTTTGGAGTAATCTAGTATTCAATCCAGCGTGTAATGACTGCCAGGCCTGTCAATCCTCCGGGCTCTCCAGTCAAATGCCTGTGGCTACTATTGGCTTATGGTAAAAGGACAAAAATGCAAGGAAATGCCTCTCAATCAGGCTATGATGTGATAATGTTATTGCTCCAATGTATTCTATATTGTCCCTGCATAGTTTAATCTGTTGAGATCCATGTCAAAAATTGCCCTTGTTCCCCAGAGGTCTTTACTCAACCTTTTAGTAATACAAGTGGATTTGAAAGGAAAGGGGTAACTCACTTGATGAATTGTTTCCAGTTAATATAAAAAATAAGAGGTCAACTGTGGCTTAAAGGCTAACCGTGGAAGGTATAAATTAGAATAAGCATGCTAGTAATCTGATTAGTAAAGCCTTGCTCTTCATTTACCCCACTGGGTAAAATATTTTACAATAAATAATATTGACACAGAAATTTATTTACGTGAGTGACACAATTCCTATGAAGTTTAGATGCTAAGAGGACTTTCGGCTGGGAAGCAATAAGAACAAGTGTCTCACTTGCTTCTGTCACTTCTTGTTCTTAAAACTTCTGCAACTACTGGGAATCTTGTATTTTAAATTAGGCACCTCACATTTGAAAAATATAATTATTGCTACAGGCTGAGTAGTCCACTTGAGCTTGAAAGAAGGAAATTGCCATTTTTTGTTATTTTGATTTTGCTAATTAAAACAGGGAAAACTGACCCACATAGATTCTCTAAAGTTAAGAAGTCAAAATGGGATAATAATTATGCAAATTTCAATGCATTGCTGTAGAAAGGATCTTTATATTTCATTATACGATCTCCACTATTTCCCGACCCCGCTTTCCATGTACTGTACATAAACTGCAGGAAGGGAGAAGCTCAGGTGATAGTGATGCTCCCATTATTTTTAGAGAACCAGGAGGTTATATAACAGGCACTTTGCCTAATTTTGTTCTGTATGATTCCACAAAGCTCTCCTTAGGGATGATACAGTACAAAAAGGAAAGAAAGAGAGAATGTCTCCTGAGAAATACCTTGCTTATAACTTTGAAATAACTTCAGTGTCAAAAACAAATGACTTTCTCCAAAATTCTGCCTGTCTTCTCTCAGTTCAGTGCCCCAAAGTCATTATTCAATGTAAGGTTCTATTTATAAAACCATTTTCCAGCTTGTACATACTCTTTACACTTGAAAAATTATGGTTTTGTGGACAGTTTTAGGGGTTGAATCGGAGAAAGAGGAAAATTGTCCTTTTGTGCTCACTGAATTCCCCAGCCATGAGGGTGGAAGCACATGCAATGCAAACTGTGATCCCATCAGGAGACGGCTGGCTGTGTTCCAGTAGATCTCTTCACTGGCGGTTTTATCACAAGCTGGTGTTTTCACAGGAAAAAAAAAAGAAAGTCTATAAGCAAGCTAGCCTGAAGCAGGATATGACAAAAGTGTCGTGTTATTGCCCTATAACAGAGCAATTAGTGAGTGTCAGTGCCACGAAAATGGCTATAGCCTACAGTTTGGCAAAGCAGGCTCTTTGCAGGGTCCCACGGGAACAAGTTCCTTCTTTGCTTGGGAAGCTCTTGATATGGTGGTGACGGACCAAAAACGGTGCTCACCACTACCCATGTTCTCTCTGAGTACTCGCTCACATCACTTTTCCTCCCAGATTGCGGTGTCTCTCTCCCCCTTAAGTGATGGTACTTACATCAGCATGGGCACCCAAGGAATACTTCATCTGGGGTAAATTCAGCTAGGTGATTTAAATGAATTACTCTCCTTTACACCTCCAAAAGGAGAGTGCAGCGCGAACCCACACATATTTGTGCCCATCTCAGCAGTGCAAGTGGTGCCACAGCAGCACCTACCAGCTGGTGTGGAAGATGCTTGAACCAATGCTCACCTTCCAGGAGGGAAGGGATGAGTCACCATTACCCATCAGGGACTCGGAGACCCTGTCCTTTCCAGGTTCAGCTTCCTCCTGCTGTGTTAGGGCAGGTGTTATGATATAATCATAGAATCACAGAATGGTTTGGGTTGGAAGGGATCTTTAAAGATCATCTAGTTCCAACTCCCCTGCTGTCAGCAGGGACAGAATCATAGAATAGTTTGAGTTGGAAGGGACCTTTAAAGGTCATCCAGTCCAAACCCCCTGCCATGGGCAGGGACATCTTCAACTGGATCAGGTTGCTCAGAGCCCTGTCCAACTTGACCTTGAATGTTTCCAGGGATGGGGCATCTACCACCTCCCTGGGCAACCTGTTCCAGTGTTTCACCACCCTCATCGTAAAAAATTTCTTCCTTATATCTAGTCTAAATCTACCCTCTCTTAGTTTAAAACCATTCTCGCTTGTCCTGTCACAACAGCCCTTGTCCCCACCTTTCTTATAAGCCCTCTTCAGGTACTGAAAGGCTGCAATAAGGTCTCTCCAGAGCCTTCTCTTCTCCAGGCTGAATAACCCCAACTCTCTCAGCCTTTCTTCACAGGAGAAGCTTTTCACCCCACTGATCATTTTCATGGCCCTCCTCTGGACCCATTCCAACAGGTCCATGTCTTTCTTGTGCTGAGGGCTCCAGAGCTGGACGCAGTACTCCAGGTGGGGTCTCACCAGAGCAAAGTAGAGGGGCAGAATCACCTCCCTTGACCCGCTGGCCACGCTTCTTTTGATGCCACCCAGGATAGGGTTGGCCTTCTGAGCTGCGAGTGCATATGGTCGGCTCATGTCCAGCTTTTTGTCCACAGTGTTCCACATCTTCTCAGCCTGAGTGGGGATTGAGAAGATGTGCTCCCTTTGCAGTGTTTGATGAGGCAATCTAGGTAGCATAATCAAGTTTTCAGGTTCCTCCCTTCTTTTCCCCTCCAAAAGGGCTGTGCCTGGTTTCAACATGAAAGCTTGGGAAACTCATTTTAAAAAGGGTGAAGTTGTGTGAATGCGGAAGGAAACACTTATCAGAAAAAACGCCAAGGACCTTTGCTCTAACATTCACAGGGTAAATGTAGCCAGGTATGAAACTCCTTTTTTTGGAGAGAACTGTGTTTTGTGGGTATTTTCACTGCCAACTCACCATCACGACCTCAATCCATTGACCATTTCCCTGTCACTCAAGGAGCCTGGAGTGCCTAGGAGGTGCTCAGAATGATGATCTTTAGAGCAATGGTATTTCATGAGGTATGCTTTTAAATTACAAGAAGAGGGGGAAAAAACTTTTAGAAAATGCAAGAAAATACCTGCTGTTCCTTAACCTACTTGAAACCAGAAATGCCTTAGAGCTAATAGGTCAGGCATTGCTGAGACGCCCACAAACCGTTTCAAAATGCAGGTATCTATCTGAGCTCTAATACATCTTCCTTTGTGTCTGTTCCAGGATGACTGTGTTTTTATTTAAATTCCAGACTTTCAGTGCAAGTCTAAAAGCCACCTGGACCCCTAAGGGTCTGGATGTTTTTTAAGTGAATCTGTAGTCATACCCCCTGTTGTTTCCCTCTTATTAAATTAGTGTCGTTTTGCAGCCTATGCGAAGAAGAAAACTTGTCTTTTGCACTCGCCTTTTAGGAGCATTTGAAACCATTAGTACCGTTTTGTAAACAGATTTTGAAATGACAGTGCAATCTTTTCAAAGCAGGGCTTCAGACACACGCAAAAATGCATGCATGCACGCATTACACTTTTATGACTTTGGAATAAAAATGCAAATGAATTTATTAGCTTAAGCATGGCACCAAATAGAAATTTATGCACATACATTTAAAAAACAGACCCCTTGAAAATAAAGCAGTTGCAGCCTATTAATTTTCTTCTTTGACAGTTTTTAAAATTCCTCTAAAAAAATGAAACAGCATGAATACTGTCAATATATCACAACAGCCACATTAGGTTTTGTGATATACATCATAATATAAAGAGCACTATTAGAGCACAACCTGGGAACCATTAAATCATTCTAAATCACTGTTACATTCCATTAGTGTCAATGGTGAAACCACATAATAGGCTTTATTACAAACTTCACCTTGGTAGGCCATTGTCTCTAATAACCACTTCTCTATGATGTGGTATCATACCCAGAAATCCAGGGAGATAATAAAGGCTCCCTTATTTCTTTTTTATTGGATGGGTAAAGTTAAATTTAGCTGTAAGTAAAAAAAAAATCTTGAAGCTTTGTTCACTAACTGTGAGTTGCTGCTATTTGGACAAAAAAAAAATTAGGTAGACTTGGGAGAACAGTGTGAAATAAATTTGAATCCTGGTAAATGCTTGAGGCCAAGGTAAGATAGGCAGTCTCAGCAATTACGATGTCATTTTTGAAATGCAGCTTAGTGCATTTATGCCCCTCTTTACACTTTTGTTCAGATACAAAGCATTGATTATAGAAACATTATAGGAATTAAATCTGTGTTCTCATCTCTTAAACCCCTATATATGCAGTATCCATTAGAAAAGGAAGAAAAGGGCAGAGAAAGAAAGAATGAAAGAAAGAAAGAAAAAAAGAAAGAAAGAAAGAAAGAAAGAAAGAAAAAGAAAAAGAAAGAAAAAGAAAAGGAAGGAAAAAAGGAAGGAAGAAAGGGAGAGGGAGAGAGAGAGGGGGAGTAAGAAAGAGAAAAAGTCTGCGCATGCCAGTGTTTTCTTCCTTCCTGAATTTTTAGAAATGTTTCAGGAGAAACTAGTGTACGTGATTAGGGATCCTTTTTTCCATCTTGCAGGGCTAAACCTTGCTCACCATAATACTCATGATAACACAGATCAACTCAACAGACTGTAACATGGTCATTTGGGATTAGCACAAAGAACCTCCCTGTTTCGGGGAGCTGGGGGTACTCAGTGCTGCCCAGGTGCAGGTCTGCAAGCAGCTGTGGAGGAATCCTGCTCCTTTGAAATGTATTAGACTTTGATTTTAACTGGAGCAAGGACTTCAACCTCAAGTTTTGAAAATTATTTCCTGTAAGAAAATTGATGAATTTTGATTAATTACTAAGTCTCCATCATCACAACTTTTCAGCTTAGTTGTCTTGCAGAAGCAGACTTGTGACTTCAGTTTGCACAACACTGCAGATTCCCACAGTCATTATTCTGATACTGGTGTGTCTGAAAACATTTCTTATGGTGATGCCTAATATATAGTGCCTGTCTTTATAATTCTTTCATGTAAGTTCAGTACAAGAGTTGGAGTAACTGGAAGGTAGATATGAAGAGACAGGTGAATACAGCAACCTCATACTGCAGCTGAGTTAATGAACTGTATCCCCTTGTCCACCTGACTGAGTTCTAGGGGCTGATGGCATTTTATCCTTAAATTTTCCTGTAGGGGCTGATTAAGGATGGGTGTAAATAAGAGCTGGTCCTTAGATCATAAAAAGTAAAAGTCAAAGGTTTTTACAAAGTCAAAAGTCCTTTCAGGTTGGATCAGTTGTTATCAAAAAGAAAATATACCCCCTCCAATGAAGTAATCTGCAATACAATGAAATAAAATAACCAGCAGTATCCTCTGTTAACCCCATAAAATGAAAATAATTTTCTTTATTCCACCTATTCTAGAATTTAACCAGTTCCTCTGACCAAATCCTCCTTTGTCCATTATTTCATTCCTTTCCTTTCCTGCATCCCGGGTTTTTCTGCATCTTGCTCAAATGCTCCTGTTTTAAAACGATGACCCAGTTCAGCGTTCTCTGGTATGTTCCATATCTTTGCAGCATTTTTACACATTTTTGCACATTTTCCTTCTAAATGGCAATTTTACGTAGCAGCTGATAGAGATTGCAAGTCCCTTGCATATATGGGGAACAACAGTCAAGGTTTGTGTTGTGTTTCCTTACGCTCATTCCTATTAAATGTCAGATCACTACTTTCAACATTAATTTTAACTTCCACTAGATCATTATGACTTTCTTATCAGAATAATATCTCACTATGCATGAAATATGGTTTTAGAAGTGTGACTCTGGTTTCTTCATCTACATAGTATGAATTTACCAGTCTCCGAGGCAAACTGTACTGAGAACTACAGAAATCCCGTATCTCCAGTGTGTAAGATCTGAAGTTAGAATGTAAAACTCACTCTGAACTTGGAATATTCCCAAAGGTAGCCAGATGAGTTGCTGGAAACAAAGGAAAAATCTGTGTGAGGAAGGGGGACTATAAAATGATAAAAAGATATGTCGAAGGGGATAAAAATGACAATAATTCTGAATGATTAATTACAGATTTACTAGTAAACCGTAGTGACTGGACTTGCATTCATTTACTTCATTTAGGGTAACCTGAGTCCAAGGTCACATTCTTCAGCTGTGGATGAAGTCAGATGTGGTTGGAAGAGGGACAGAAATGTAGGGAGAGGAAGTGAAAGATGTCAGCAGACAAGAGAGCTAGGAAATACATTTAGTCTTTTGGATACTTTTATCGAAGTCTAAGCCTCCTTCAATATTGCTTGTTTACAGTTTGGCATGGCAGACACCAGACCTGTTCTCAAAGTCAGCATTGTATATCCTGCCCCTCTTACTGGTGTTTCTTGTAACTTGAAAAGCGCTAGTGGTTTGTTCCATTGTCTAAAATGAGCTATAAGAAAGGGTTAACAAGACACTCATGTGAACAATAATGAATAAAAATAAAAAATATGGGAAACAGAACTTTGCCTATCAGGCTTTCTAGGGGCTTACAAGAGAGAACGCATGAACCTTGTTTTAATTTGTCCACACCTGAAGAAAGCATTTTAGTTAAAATATCACCCTTGACCTTGTTTTCTATTTCCAGTGGACGTTGTAACTTTTTTTTACTGTAACTGTTTGCAATGCCATTGGTGTTGACAAAGATATGAGCAATTTCTGATGCTGTTTGAACAAGATAGTCTGTGAAAGCTTGAGCTCGTCCTTACTTTTTTATTCCAGCTTTTCCTTCTTTTTTTTTTTTTTTCCTTTTGAAACTAGTATGGTCTAGGCAGTTAAGTGTTTAGAAAGGCTAATTTTGGGGTGTATGCAACATGTAAACCCAATACAAGGGCAATAGTGGCAGTGGGCTTAGCCTTGGCTTTAATTTTCCTGTGGTGTTAACTTGGCACCTGAGGCAACTTTCCCCTCTTGAGAAGTGTCAAAATATATCATGTGTTAGTATTAAACGTAAAAGAAATTCATTACCGATTTTAAGAAACAGCTGACTCAATACTTTAGATGATTAATACAGGGCACTAGTTATAGCTTGTTACCATGCGCAGCACCCAGCTTATACACCATATTTAAACAAGACGACTACAAATAAAGAGAAAAGCTTTAATTTTCTACATTCTTTTTTTTTTCTTCTTCAATGCTGTGATGCAAACTGGTCCTTTGGACGGTTTCTTTCATTCCTGGCATTAAATGGTGGAATGATGGACAGATTTGCTCTCTTCAGGTCGGCTTATAACCTCTTGCTTTTCCCTTCCCTCCTCCAAAATGTTGCCACTGATAGGTGTGTATGACATCAAAATATTAGTCCCCACTCATTATATGCAGGGGTGGCAAAGAATGACGACAAACCATCTGCAAGATGTGAGTGCTTCCAGGAAGAGGATTATGGATGGTGAATATCTCATGCTATCGTACCTAGTGACAAAATACTGCTTATGCTCTGACTGAGCAACATAAACATTTATTAGCATCCTTACTCCTATGCACTTCTGTTTTTCTGGTAGTTTGTGATGCAAAGGATACAACCTCTGGTTGAAATAGAGTCATTCTTTCTTCTCTCATAATGTCTATCTTCTCTTTGCTCTCTTACACAATGTTGCTCAGAGAATAGCCTGTAGTCTGTGGACACGTCTTTAATACAAGTTAAAATACTTCTCAAATGTCATTTAAGTCAGCAAAATAGGCTGGACTAAAATGGATCCAGGACTGAAGCAGCACACCATAAAACTATTTGTATCCTTTTCCTTGGGCCTCACTAACCATTCAGCCAGCAGGGCTGAGGATCCTTGCTCCTGTTTCTTATTTGCAGTTGCTAAAAAAAACCATCACCTGCTGTCTGTTCCGTATCTAACACGCTGGCCTGGCAGACTACGGAATTAAAAAAAAAGAAATGTCTCTTCAGAAATTAGTGCATGATACTATGTCCATACAGCGCAGCCGGGAAAAGAAGCAGTAAGATTTTAATGATGGATCTTTTTTACGGAAATATTTGAGAGCTTAGTGTGTTATGAAATATATGCAAGCATTTGGTGCTGCATGGTTTATAATGCCCTGAAGCAAGTTGTAAGCCTTATCAGCATCTGGGAAGATCAGAACTTTCCGTTTGGGTTTTGATTAATCAAATATATTACGAAATCTCTGCTATGCCTGATTTTTGAGAGAGTCTATTTTTGATATTAATACGTCTCTATAGATTAGATACAGATCAGTTGTTTCATGAAAATAATTCTCTTATCTTTTTTCTCTTGTACAAAAAATTATGTTTTTTAAAATAAAAACCATCAGATAAATATTTAAACACACATTTCCTTCATGTGGGTGTCTCTTCCATGCTATTTCACTTATAAGTCTTTGTACAAATGAGGCACTTTTTGAAATGTAGGATGTTTAAGTCTCTCTAACTTTTGAAACAATCACTAGAGGCCTGCAGACTGCTTCCTAGGGGGAGACAGACAATTGTATTTCATTCAGCGTCTTTATGGCTGTGTGTTAGAAGCCTGAGTGTTAAACCACGAATCTCATCATATTAACCCAGTCATATAACCTTGAGCTATCCAGACTTGCAGATGACAACACACAGTACCTCTAACATGTACATCAGCCATGGTGTGAGGTTTTTATCAGGTACAATTAATGTTTGAAAGTACCTGCATTAAACAGACAAGTATGTATAGTTTGATTCAAAAGCATCTGCAGTAAATTTTCCAGTGTTAGAATAATAACATCAGTCACTTCTACCACTGTATTAAGGGTCTGTCGGTAATTACATTACAATCCTCTTTCATGCTTTTGGATAGGGCTAATGAACTTTTTTTTTTAATGTTATAAATGTGCATATCAAAAAGGACTATCAAAATGAGTGGTCTCAAGTATTTTTCTGCTCTTTCTTGCTGTTCATGATAGCCCAATAATTTATTTGTTTTAAAACAAAAAATTTACTCACAAATGGACATTCAAGATTTTTTAATATTTTAACTTGAAGAAGGACACAGTTTTCCTCTTCAGAAAGCAGATTTACTACACAAGTGCAATCTTTTTTCAAGCAAAATGGCAAATATCTTTACCACACAGGCTAGAGGTCCAATCCTGCCAGCTGCTGAGCAGTCTGAGCTCCAGCTGAAGCTGGCTGGCAGGGACCCAGGACCTTCCAGGATCAAGTCCATAACGCATAAGCACACCAGCTACTTTGATACCAGAGACCTTAAACGTTTTGGTCTATGGTGTCAATGATCCATGAACTAAGACAGATTTACTGTACACAAGTGACAGTAGCAGTTTAAGAAGAATAAGTAAGGAAGTTGTGTCAGCCTTCACTTTGACTCTCCTTGCTCACAACATATACCTTAAGCCCTGTGTTTACCTATGTACCACAAGTTCTGGGTTTTTCTGTTGAGATCTTTTCTGTTTCTCTGTGTATAATCTAGCTTTGCAAAATTCCTTCCTGGCAAGTAATAATTTTGCTGAGTAAACAATCAGTAGTTTACTAAGCATAATAATTGTAGTGACAGATTTACAAAATCACTGTAACACTCCCTGCTATGTGAATATTTATAAGAGCTACATTTAGGACATACACTCGGCCTGAGGCTTCTGGATCAGTTATGTGCGATGTCCCACATCTGTGCATGCACAGAAGAGATCAGCAACCTGGGGAGAGCACTTGGATGCCCCTGATTCTTGGTCTGCCAGCCTGTTGCGTGGCCCAGAAAGCATTAGACATACTACTCTCTTCCTGTGCTACATTCTTTTTCATGTCCTACCTTTTAAAAATTACTTTTTTTTTTTTTTTTAATTCTAACTCTTGGAGCATGGTACATGGCAGCCATTTTCATTGTTTTTCTGTGACCAGAGAACTTCTTATGCAAATGGAAATTTTTCCTGCTTTGCTCCCACCATGTAAGTGTCTCCTTGCTTCCCAGGGGACATGGGAGTGGTGCAAGAGGGCTTCCACACCTGGGAGCCTGTGGTTACTTCTATGCAGAGCTTGAATTCAGCACCATTTCTCTGTTGGGACTGCCTGCTGCTCCAGGCTTGCTCCTACCCAGTACCGAGAGCCCCCGTGGGGGTTTGGGAGGGGGACCTGCTCAATGCAAAACACATCTGGCCTCCTCCACATCCCATTCCTGAATCTTCCCCTTACCACTGTCCTGCTTTTTCTCACCCTCTCCCATACACTGCACATGCGTGCACACACACACATGCAGTGCCATGTAAATGAGTGGATAGCCTGGAGGTAAATGACTATCTTTTTAAGATACTGCATTTTTTAAGATATTGTTAATGGTTTCCAGTGTACATATTGTAAACCCGTGTTTATGCAGGCAACAAATGTACAAATGCATATTCCTTTCCTGTGCTCTGAAAAAAAAACAGATCATTTTGTGAAACAGAATTGGCAGACAGATAAACAGCCCCAATTTAAAAATACATAAGATGATGAATAGAGTTTCAGAAATGAACCATAGTTTATCTTGTTAATCCTTACTGTGTCTGAGTAGTGATGAAAGGAACAGTGCCAGAACTCAAGGATATGATGAATAAGAAAGAGCAAAATGACAACCAAAGGCCCTGGTGACCAGAAAACAAGCTACAGTTTGTCCCCCAGAGAGAGACAGTGATGGGTTGAACTTGCCATTAGAGGGAAGATTAAGTGTCCTTGGTTCCTCAGTTAGTTAATTATACACTCAAATCTTCCCAGTATATCACATAAGCCAGGCATTTTGCTTTTGAATATCTGTGTACTGACTACTTGGATTGCTTATTGGTTATTTCTCTTGACAACTCAAACCTGAACATTAAATCCCATTGGCAACAACTATCTGTCAAGAGCAAAAAAAATAAGATTTGTGTATTTAGTTTTCATTATAGAAGTGCTTGTAGTTGAAAAAATATGTACCTGTCAAGTTTTCGACATCTCGCTGGGGATGCAAGCAATGCTGTTGTGATTTCAAAACCTGGCTGACAAATTCACGTTCCAGTAGTAAAGACAAATCAAGGTTTTTTCCCTTTTTTTTTTTCCTTTTTGCTTTTTTCACCGCTTTGACAGTCATACATAACAATTTGAGACCTAAGTGGCACTTTGATGCACTATTCCATTATTAAGTGGTATAGTCACTATAGAATAGATGACGGGCCTTGTACTCAAGGCATTGTGAATTAAACAGCTTTCAACAATGGAGGAAATTGAATGGCCTAAAGAATTCTGAAACATAAAAAAATAATGATTAAAAATGTGTTTCAGAATCAGCAAGGCATATAATTTAAAATAATGTCAGGCACTGAAATTCAAACTAAAGAAAACAAAGTATATTTTAGAAGAAACTTTAAGGTTCAGAGGAAACATTAAATAATTACCAAACATCACTAAACCCACAATTATGAATTTTAAAATATGACTCTCCGATGAATCTTAGAAAATTAGCATGACATAAAAAATCCTACTTAAAATTTAAGATATGAAGACATAAAGCCTTTTTCAAGTGACAGTACTTTGACAATATATTAATTGACTAGTTTTGAACTGGCATTTCCTTGTGCCTAAAGGTAGCGTTTTCAACTAAAGTAACATTGACTTAAAGTACTTAAATTAATTCTTTTGTCAATAACTCTACAGCTAATCAATACACCTGGAATTAAACAACAGTTTTTGGCCAGAAGGCATGCTAATCTTGGGTCTCTTTTTGTTACAATTCATTAATCATTGAGCCACTCCCAATAAAATAACTTCCCTGTTTGAAGCAGAAAGTTTGACACCAAACAGCCTACAGTGGCAAGTAGAATAAGGAAAACCAAAGAAAGGTTTCCAAAATGACTTTTTTACTGAGAAAATAAAAATTCAAAAGCTACATTGATAACAATTCATGCTATATTTTTAGTTAATAAAATGTAAGTAGATATTTTTCCTATTAAGATAAAAAACAAAAATGTAATACTTGCTATACCCCAGAGCATAATTGGTCATATATTATCTTTTGTTTTTAAGATTATTAAAGGCTAAGAAATTACTTTTCAAACATTGATCCAGTGAGATTAGTAGGAAAAAAAGACACCAAGCAATGAAAATTCTATTAATCCACAAAGTTCTAAAATATTTGCTACAATACTTATCTCTCTGCAGTTCTGACAACTATATCAAACTGATCTCTATCTCTGAATAGTATGTGGATTACAATTTCAGTGCTTAGTACCCCAAATCTTTTTTTTTTTAACTTATTCTGCACTAGAAAGATGAAATTGAATTATTCTTTCATCCTTTGCAACTGGCAATCCTAAAAAGCATGTAAAGCCACATTAGGAATGTAGTGTACTTTATAAGATGGCATAGGGTATGGCGCATACCTGCAGTTAAAAAAAAAAAAAAACCCAAACCTTCTGATTTGGGTATGATATGTTAAAAGATAAAGCTGATTTGAGTGAGTTACTAAAAAAGATTTCATCAATATCCTACTTTTTCATTCCGAGGCACTAAGGGAGCAAAAAAGAAATGTAATTATGAGAAATAAAATAAGGATTTTCTTAGTTACAATTCCTGGCCCTTCACTGATTGCAGTAAATTATAAATTATGCAGTCAATGTAGGCCAACAAAAGAAGACATCTTCAAATCTCAGTCAAAGGTAATTACTTAAGTCGGCTGAATGTTCCCTTTTCATAGAGTGTGATCTCTCTTTGACAGCTCACACTGACAGATGACCTTCTCAGCGACGTTCTTATCCTTCGGATCATGAGCAGTGTGCCTCTCTCCCTGAATATCTCTATATATTTGTGACACTAAGCTTTCAAATACAGCTATTGACAAATCAGAACATCAGTCTAAGTGCTGGTCTTCCTATCACTCACAATAAAGTAGCTATCACTTGTGGTGTTGTAGAGCAAGCACATCTCTGAAAAATGAGTTCTCACCAAGTGCTAATTTGACACAGCTCGCTTGCCTTCCCATAATTGCTCTGTCATTGTCAGTTGGCAGTTCGGGCTCATTCCTGGAAGCTGTGCCGTACAATTGGATACAATTACTCCCATTTACCACCACTATTATGCCACTGATGTTGCCCAGTCCGCATATTGACATGCCTCATTAAACCTGGATGCAGGCCATTAATGAACATTGTTAGCATTTCTCTTAAACTTTTTGCCTCTAATAAACAGTCAGTGTTCCATGAAGGAGCACTGCCATCCTTGTGATATGATATTTATTATCTTATGGGGGAAGGGGACTCTGCAAATGGAAACTATCCAGATGCTGAGAGAGAGATATATGGTTAGATCAGTGGAGAATAGCCCTGATCAGGAGGACCTTTTCCATCAGGGGCATCCTACCATTAACCAAGTGACCTCTCCTATCCAAGAGAAGACAGGAAGGATAAACACGATAACCTCGGGGCGGCCCAGTCGCTGCAGGTTTCTCAAGGTTGCCCCGGCTCCCCGGCTCCCCTCAGCCCCTCCTACCCCCAGGTGGTGCTGCGGGATGCGGCAAAGAGCATTTTGCCCTGGGTCCTCAATCCATTATGTCCAGCCACTCCGACGTGCATTTTTATTCAGAGATAATTATGTGTTGATCAGAGAAGTCAGCGGCTGTCACCCATATGGCAGGCACACCTGCAGTGTGACATAGGTGGTAACGATGGCATGCTCTTGAGCTGTCATGACAGGGACAGGGACTTTATTATGTATATGTCACCATTTCTCTTAGGGAAATTATCCTTTTCCGCACAATGACAATAATGAACCTTACAACACTTTCATAAACCTTGTTTCCAGGCCCTTTCCTTGACCTTCATTAAAACTCTGCCTAGCAAATTCAGTGCTTTATGAACAAAATGCAAACTTTCCAAGCAAATGTAAGTGAGCTTTTGGAGTTTCTTTTTAACCGCTTTACACCGTGTGGCCACCTTGGACCCTGCAGACCACAACCCGCTCCTTCAGCAGGGCAATGACCACGTATAGAAAGACCAGGACAAGGAGTAACTAGCTTTTAAGTGCTAGAAATCTGGCTGGGTCTTAGAGAGTTTTGCACTGAAAAACAGGCTTATAGGAGAAATTTTCTCTCTTTGAGTGTTAAAGGGAACGCTTCTGTCCAATATAGAATAGAATAGAATATTTCAGGTGGAAGGGACCTACAGTGATCATCTAGTCCAACTGCCTGACCACTTCAGGGCCGACCAAAAGTTAAAGAGTGTTATTAAGGGCATTGTCCAAATGCCTCTTAAACACTCACAGGTTTGGGGCATCGACCACTTCTCTAGGAAGCCTGTTCCAGTGTAACATAATGTAGAATTATATTATTCTAGAATTACTCTCCCTCTCTTCTTGGCTTTCTTTGCTTCATTCTTTATATATTTTCTTCTGCTGTTTGGTTCATGGCACAACAGAAAGTCTCTGTGGAACTGAAGCCAAAGAAGAACAGTCAGAAAGGCATTTTGTATCGAGAGAGAAGGAAGAAGAAAGAAAGGGGAGCAAGCTTATGCTATTTCTTTCAGGCATCTGCAAAAGCCCTATCTGAGTATCAAAAGTGGAAACTGAAAAACTCCCATAATAACGTCTATTATTTAGGTGTTGGCTTTTTTTTTTTTTAATGCGGACCATTCTAATTACAGTGTTCTCAGTTAAAAATTAAAGATTGAGGCATTAGAAAAATGTAAAGCAAATTGAAGTTGTCAGTGTCTTTTTTACAGCTAGCTTTTCTTGTTTTAAAGCCTCAAAAGTTTGAATATGCAGTTTAAGTTAACATTCTTCACCTTTGGGTTATCTTTCATACAGGTATTCATGTGTGAGTGCATATGTGTAATACGTCTGCTTGCTGTGGTTGTGCTTATCATATTTATCCCATTTTGATTATACAAATCTACTTTCTGCAACATTATTTCAATAGCAATAGAGTACTTCAGAGTAGAAATCAGTTCTTACATGTGAATGCTGTCTATCTGCCTAGGGAAGATTGAGGGACCAGGGAATTCAGCTTTAAATTTACATTTTAACTTTAAATGGCTTTAGCAAAAGTTGCTAGCAAAAAAAATGTAAAATTTGGGACAGTTGCAAACTTATGAACTTTCTTAGTCTCTTTTAAATGTAAATATTGTACTGTTGAAAGTGCTTGTGGGACATGCATATGAATTCTGGAATAACATGCCCTTTGGTTCAGCTGTGGTCTAAATAACCATGCAGAATGCAGAACTGTATCAAAAATATCTGAACTCTTTAACTGAATAAGCCCATTTTTATACTTAGTAGCATTCTATTTTGTTCACATTGATTTGAATAATTTTCTCCGTGATGACCTCAAATTACTTTGACAAATATTAAGGCTAGGAGATGAATTTGGAGTTCTCAGGTATAGTTTATTTAATCAGTTAACCACCACAATTACAAATAGTAATATCATGATGCTACATTTAAAAATGGAAACATACAATACCTCATCAGCCACTAAAGTCCCTAAGCTTCCTGTTGGTATCCTGGTGAATATTTCAAGAGGCTGTAGAAGTATTGCACTCTCACTGGAGACAAGCAAATAAGTGGTGTATCACAGGCAACTAAAAATTCATTAAAATATAGGTCATCCAAAAATAATTACCAGAGCTGAAACTGCTCAGGATGTTTTGAGAAACAAAAAAGGACTTGTTAAACAAGAGTGGTCAAATCTCTGTTTACATATACATAACTGCCAAATTAGTATATACAAGCTCTCCCATCTTCCATTCAAACATTAATCGGAACCCACTTAATTAATTCAAAATAATCAGATTGCAGAACAGAATAATATAGTTGCTGAAAGGATGATTTGCACATGCCATTAAGGTAGTACACATAGCTTCCTGAGTATCTTAGATATGGATGCGATATTAAAATAGGCAACGAAGCAGTAATATAACACAACTTTTTTCCAAGCTTTTTTGAGATAGGAGTAGAATATTTGCTATCTGGGAGGTGAAGGCTTTTGTCTTGTGATGATGTAATTCTGCCCTTTCTGAATCTCATCACTGTTCTTCAGTCTTTATGAGCGGAAAAACCCCACAACTATCTAGGGTGAGGTAAGGTTGAAAGATAATGAAAACTAAATGAAATCGTGTATTTTTCTTCTCTTCCTATCTGAATAGAAAAGACAAGAACCATATGGGTCACAGAGTCATGTCCGGCATATAGCAGACCATGACACAATAAATAATCCAAGAGTACTTCTGCTTTCACCTTTCCTGTGAGCCACACTGCACCCATCTATCCCCTAAGCACATATGAACTGGTGAGTGCAAAAAACACCTCAGAACTTCAGTGTGTCAAAAGAAAAGAAGAAAAGCAACCAAGGAAGCCATTACTGCTTTTGATTCCTGCAATGGTAAGGAATTTGTTATGACGTCCTATGTAGTAGCTCCATATGAGAAACTGCTGGATATATATTTTGATATACATTCTGTTCTATGGCAATAGCAGGATACTTTCACCTGAATAGCTGATGAAGTTTTACATTTGTCAGCTTCCATGTATCCATTATTTCCAGAGAACGCTGATGACTACCTTGGGAAAAGAAAAACAAAACTAAGTGAAAATGAGTCAATAGTTCACTGCCAAGGCTTTTTATTTTTTTTAAACTATTGTCACACATTGGTAATTTTTTTTTTTTATAAAAGAAAGGAAGAATTTGACAATGCTGCTGTTGACTTATGAAGACTTTCATGCAGTCCCTGTACTTTGCCAAAGGTTCCTTTTGCATCAGTGGTAGCTCCAAACAGTCTAACCTTACAGAGTAAAGTGAGTGATGAAGAGGTTAAGAATGCTTATTGGAAATATAGTCTCCAAACTAGTACTTACAGGCAATAAATAAATAAAGAAAAGAGAAAAAAACCTGCTACAGCTATGTCTTTTGGTGCCAGGGAGAGCAAGATAGCATAGATTATTGTGCTACTGGGGTATTTCCAACACAAATCAACATTAGAAACAAAAATCACCAGGAAATGCATGTACCTTCATCCAGATTCTCTCTGTTGTTTGTTTTGCGCAGGTAGTCTTCTGTTTCTTTTACCGATAAAGTCTATTCAGGGACAGCACTTTCAATCTCCCAAACAGCGTGTTGCATACTTCATTAGGAACTTCTAAATCAGACAAGAGGAAGACCTGGGGGAAAACCCACCAGCCAGCTACCACAGGAAAAGTAAAAGAACCGCTCTCAGAAGTGTTCTTGAGCAACAAATGCAGTGACAGCTAGACTCCTGCACTTTAAAAGTTGATACGGCACGACAAGAGTTGCTGAAGTCTATTAGCAAGGTTTCAGTTCCTAATGTAACAGCTGCTATGAGAAGAATACTAGGGTGGACTATTAACAGAGTCTCAGGGAATTAATGAAATTGCAATGGAGCAAGCATGATTGAGGGGAACAAACCACAGAGTTCTGTGAATTTGTGTAATTACAGCTGTACATATCCTGGTTTTGCTTCTTCTACTCCTCCAGATCCAGCAAAAATTTATTGCTAAGAGAAGGAGAAAAGTTTATCAGAACAAGCGCTACAGCATATGCTTACTTCCTTTGGCAAAACAAACGTGACAAACATAACTCATGTTTTGGTTCTCCACAAGGTGGTTGAATGCTATGGTGATGAGCCCAGCTTAATGTTCAGGATAGGATAGGATAGCATAGGATAGGATAGGAGGTTTATATACAAGGATTTGTGTGAAGCCAGTGGGAGCAGTTCTGAGGAGACTGGACTGGCATGAAGGTGACAGGTGAGGGAAAACCTGGCTAAATGAAAGATTTTCAGCATGTGTGCAGTGAGCTTCTACATGGAAAAATGGACTGCATTTGCACTGTAAGGGGAAGGTGTCAGATAATCAGTGATTAGGCAAGGATATGTATACAGAAATGAGCCAGGCTGAGGGCATCCAGTAATGCAGGGAAAGGATGTGGGAGTCAAATGGACTGGACTGGCAGCTCTTGGGAGGGGATGGCTCAGAAGAGCTAGCTGTTTTGTGAAAAGAATGAATATATGAGGGAAAAAAAATGGCTGTGAGCAAGCAAGTGTAGATTGGGTGATGGCAACTTGCGAGTAGGAGTATATGCAATTTGTGAAAGGAAGAGAGGGAAGAGAAAGAGGCAGGGAAAGATAAAATCATAGAGGAAGTAAAAAGAAAAGTTTTGATCCACCCTCCTTGTTGCTTTAAAGTGGATTCTCTTTCTCCATTATGCAAGAGAGAAACTGATGGAAGAAGATAATTTTCTTCTTTTTCCTTCATCATCCCACCCCAGAATATATCTCTGTGTCCCCAGATGTTATGATAATGAGCATACTATAAAAACTGAAATAGATAGATCGACAAGTATTGTCCCAGATTTTGGCTTTGAAATCTAGGTAGTTTTCAGGAGAATGATGGCATATTAGGGAATGATTGCAACCCTACCACTTAGATGGGACACCATCTGTTACACTACACAAATAAGATTGACTTCAAAATCCCACTCTGCCTTTACTAAGTGCTACTACTGAGAGTGTCAGAGTACAATGTGGCAATACAGGAAGTAAATAATCTGCAGGAAAACATAGTATTAATTGAGAAAATAAAACTTGAAACATGCATTTACATAGTTCTCTACGAGTAGAAGCAAAGAGTATCTGTCAATATTTACTCACCTTTTAAAACTTCAGGTTGCAAACAGTTATTCCATAAAATGTGTGGGTGAATGTTACCTTATGAAGAGAAATTTTTCCTCAAAGAAATGAACGCTTTTTGTTCTGGCTTTCATATGTATGTCATGTGATAGATTTCATGTTGCTCAAAGTTATGATCCATGACACATTCATTTAGAAACCCAAGGCTATTACTTGTGTTAAATAAATAATATTTGTAAATCAGGATATTAGTGTGCAAGTATTGTACATTTTGTCGTGGTTTAACCCCAGCCGGCAACTAAGCACTACACAGCCGCTCACTCACTTCCCCCACAATGGGATGGGGGAGAGAATCCAAAGAGTAAAAGTGAGGAAACTCGTGGGTTGAGATAAAGACAGTTTGATAGGTAAAGCAAAAGCCGCACACACAAGCAAAGCAAAACACGGAATTCATTCACTACTTCCCACCGGCAGGCAGGTGTTCAGCCATCTCCAGGAAAGCAGGGCTCTCATCACACCTAACGGTTACTTGGGAAAACAAATGCCATCACTCTGAACGTCCCCCCTTTCATTCTTTTTTCCCCAGCTTTATATACTGAGCATGACGTCATATGGTATGGGATATCCCTTTGGTCAGTTGGGGTCAGCTGTCCCAGCTGTGATCCCTTCCAACTCCTTGTGCACCCCCAGCCCACTCACTGGTGGGGTGGGGTGAGGAGCAGAAAAGGCCTTGACTCTGTGTCAGCACTGCTCAGTAATAACTAAAACATCCCTGTGTTATCAACACTGTTTTCAGCACAAATCCAAAACATAGCCCCATACTAGTTACTATGAAGAAAATTAACTCTATCCCAGCCAAAACCAGCACAATTTGTATATTGTAAATGCATTTGTATTTTTGGCATGGGGGATCATTTTGGTAAATTTCTTCTAATACAGTGTAGACAGCCTCTCCATAAGTAACCAGAGGCCACCAGGAGGATCAACAGGCCTCTGTGCACATAAATCCACATCTGCAAGGATGGGCACCTGTGGTTGTTCTGTCAAAGAATGAAATGGATCTCACTTTGTCACAAGAGATGATGGAAGTGTAAGAAGCATTTTATCCAATACATCTGGGAATGGTCCACATTCTCAGTTGCAGCCTTTTGGTACTTTTCTATCGTCTTGGTCCAAACTTTAGTTGTTCAATAGTTATGGTTTTAATTTATGTCATTGATGGTGAGACTTGAGGGCCTTGACCTTTTAAAAGCCAGAGCTTTTGGGGAAAAAAACTACAACCCAACCTATCAGGGTTTTTTCCCAAGCATGAGCAAATTGCTTATTTTTTCTCTTTTTTTTTTTCCTTTTTTCCCCCTTTTTTTCCCCTTTTTTCCCTTCTTAGAAACAATGCAAAAGTTTTAGCCAAGATATATTGGAGGAGATATATGAGGGAAACATTCTGTCCAGATTTGGTAAATTTATCAATTGTTTCAATAGTTTAAAAGAATGGTCAAATGTTTATAGTTTGACTCTATGATAAGTCTTTTATTAATCTGGATCTTTAATATGATATGAGAAAAAAAGTACTGTAACAGCCATATGAAGGAATTATTTTACAAATGCAAATAATTTGATCAAAGAACAACATCAGCAGTAAAGTAAGGTCCTAATTTTACAAGCTCTTACCCACAAATGTAGGTCATCCTAATGGCATTAGGCTTTTGGGGAGCCACAGGAGTATGAGCTATAGACATAATGAATCAGATCCTTAGCCATGACAAATGGCAGAGGGAAAAACCAAAGAGCTGATCAAGCTTCCAAGTGTGATTCTGTGCAGTACTGCTTCATGGGAAACATGTCTTCATCATGAAATGGAGCCACATGTAGGGATGCCTGAGGTAAGAGGGATTTGGATGGAAGGTCCATAGGAAGATGTGCAATGTTGTGCTGGTTTCCAGTTTCATGCCAGATGCGGGCAGGATTTATGTGACTGTAGTCATCCTGCATCCAGCCCTGAGCTGGCTCACATCCAGCCAGCATCGAGGAGCTCTGCCCCATCCTTTCACAGTCTTCTGGCCTCTCTCTGGCAGGAGAGTTGGAGGGTCTGTACACCCTAGGAGGCTGGTGGTTCCTCCGTGCATGAAGCTTACTGCAGTTTCAGTGCCTCACAGACAAAGCTAGCTGGATTCCATGGGAATCTTTCTGTTCACCTCCCTGTGCTTCAGACTCACCTTTAATGACTACGTGGGGATTGTTCTGCAGTTTCCTTCTATAGTAAAAAAAAAAAGATCCCAAAATAATTAAAAAAAAAAAATTAATGGCATGGCAATCTGATCTCCGTGATGCTTTACTACATTGAGTGATTTTACCAGGTATTTTTCATATATGTACAAATGTAAATATGTATATATTTGCTTGTAGAGTTGGAAGTTTAACTTGTTCATGTATTTTATGAATTATTTCATTTACAGTTTAGCTTATTCATGTATTTATTTTCAATTAAAATTCAGAAACTTCTTTAAAAAGGCTATAATTTTATTGCAATGGTGGATTGTTCTGCAACGAATACCTGTAACCACCACCAATACCTATTTAAAATATCCAACCTAAAGAAATAGACTCATGCATTTGTGTTCCAAGCAAAATATTTTTTGCAAAAATTAGCAATAATACTGTATTATTTATTACATGTGTGCTGTCCTACTTGAGGACACAGTAACCCTCTGGATATATTACAAATTAAATGAACTCTGCTGAAGAAAAAATAAAAAAGCAAATGGAGAGACTTGGAGCCTGAAGCCATGAGATGTTCATCAGCAGAGTTTGTGTCAACAGTTTCTTAGTTAACTTTCAGGAGCATAGTGTCTTCCTAGGTGTACGTACCCCGCTGATCTTAAACAGAGCCCCTATTCATGACCAAAATAACTGCACAGGGCAGTGGAGTTTCTGTTGTATTTGGATTTCAAGACAGGAATGCTGCTATCTGATAATAAATACAACAGAAGTTCTTTGTTTCTGCAGAGACTGCAAATTTTGAAGGGCTCTGTTACTGATCTGCTCAGTGTTATTGTTTAGAGACCTAAAACATACATTGACTAGTCTTTAATGGCTTCTGTATTTATATTTCCCTGCAGAGATTCATTTAGTTGGCAATGTTGAATACATTTGTGCCTGATGTTGCATAATTTTTGTTTTCCTGAAACATACCGCCCTGCTCATTTTTGTGAAACACGTGCTTGCTGTCTGAGGCCGTAAGTCACTTGAATGAAACATTTGCTTTACAACACCAGCCCAAATGGCTTTCACCATGCTCAGAGACAGTACATAGTGAAGGATGCCAGTTTGGGCTTTCCACCAGTCTAACAGACGCAAATGCTTTTCGGTTACCAGAGACCTCAGCCTGTTCTCATTGGACTCAATTATGTATTATAGAAAAGGTAAGTAAACAAAACTTAGACCTACAGATAAACCAGCTATTCCTGCAAGTGACCCAATGACTCTAATGAAGACATAGCCTCCAGTCTTTGCATGGATGGCAGACAGCATGGATAAGACTCTCCTTCTAACTTCAGTTGAGTGATTAGACATCCAAAGCATGGTCATCTATGACCTGTTTAGATGGCAATTTAAGAATTTCCCCAAATTTCCCAGCCTCCTGCTGCCCCTCCAGAAAGACATAGGACTCCTATCAGACTTGTTCCACACCTGCTAGGTCCACGCAGATGTTCCAGATGCACCATAACACCTATCCAGAATCCCTCTACAGCTGAGTAGAGGGCATCCATTCATGATCAGAGGAAAGAAACAGGTACTTTTATGCTATAATCCATTGCCCTGTTATATATGCCTAATCTAGGACAGAAAAACAGTACTGTGAGAGGACCTTACTTTCCATTGACTCCATTGAGAGGGATTTGGTTGACTTGTTCTGGTGACAAGCAACATCTGAACGGATGAGTCCCACATTCCATTTCTAACACTCTCCTGAAAGGTGTTACCATTACTGAGAATGCCTACACCATAGTCAACACTCTTGTTTCTGGAAGTCTTGGTTTCTGTTAGGTCATGTCCCCTTTCAGGTTGCAAAAATGGTGGTGGTAATACTGATCTCAAACCTAAACTCTATGCTGTTATAATCAGAGCACTTTCAAAATTCTAATTTAATAACTATCACAGCACTTCTCTGACACAAAATATTACATGTGAATAATTATTTCCATTTTGCTGTTGATCACTAGTGAGTGCAAGGGGATACAGCACATTCCATTAATTTTTGTCTGGGTTTTTTTGTGCGTTGTTCTGTAGCAGGAAAAGGAAGAATTCCTTCTTGTCTAGCCCTCCGAGTGCTACTACTATATTTTTATAAAAATAACCTTACTACAAATGAGGGTTTCATACCCCTGCACTCATAAGCAGGCAATGAGCAGTCCTCTGATTTGACAAACCAGATAACTGAGATATCACACAAGGTCTGAGAATTTGGAGCAGCTCCTAAATTTCTCATATGATAGACTGAAATGTAAACCACTTCATACTGCTTTTCAAAAACATCTGTCAATTACATGTGTTTGACTAAGCTGTCTTTAAGTACTGTTTCAGACTTAGATCAACATTCCCCTTGTGGGGCAGAAATTTCAGCACCTCATTGCTATCTTCTGAACAGCTGCAAACCACAGAACAAATGGACATTGTTTCCTCCTCTAGAGAGCCATCTGCCTGATGGATAATAGCTTGTGTCTGCTGCTTCTCTGAGTCTGGTGGCCAAAACCTATGCCATGGGTTGGAAGATCTTATCTTCATACCCCAGTGACAAGACAGGCAGAAGAAATAAATGTACTCACAATTAAACCACATCTAAATTTGTACACTTAAAGAGCTAACACAAGTCTTTCCTGGTAGCTTTGGTACTGGTATCTCACTGATTTTAAATGTTTGATTTTAATGACATTTTAATCTTGTTTTGATAATTACATATATGTGGATAGGAGGCTCCCACTCAAGACACTTTTTTTGCCTGTAGAAGTTACCAGGAAGTTCTGTCACTGCTGCCCTGAATGTCTCTCACCTATGTCTCTATTTCTTGCATACATTTGTTCAACCTTTTGTTAATTGTTAAATTGTTCAGATTAAGATTTTTGTTTCTGTCAGTCTCGTAGCACTTAGCACATCTAAGGGGTGAAACATCAGAACTTCTCCAATATAAGCAATATATCATGCATTTATTTTCATGTATTAAAGTACATGTCAATGAGCTCAGTTTTCCAAAATAGTATCAGCATTAACATGCTCATATTATGATGGCATGCTCTCATAGTGCTTTAATTCTCTCTCGTTCTTTTTTTTTTCAGTTTGGATTTTTCAGTCCAACACTTATTGTGACACTAGAAGTGTGTAGTGCTGTATCTCAGGATGGGAGCTGTATTATTTTAATGATACTTGTAAGTACTTTATCATGCAATCACTGTAGACCGAAGAGATTTTGAATAAAGAATTCTCTCTTTGTGCAACAGTTAGTAAAATAAAGATTGTTGTTGTAGGTGGAGTTTTGGGATGTTCCCATAATATAGATACAGAAAGTGTTGCCAAACTGAAATGTAAAGAAAGTCACCTTTCTTCTCCATAAATTGTTTTCATTAAAAAACACGCTGAACTTGTTTTTTACAGATAGTCTGCTACTCCAAAAAGGTTTCAGGTTTCTAGGTGCCAGGTACGGGGCACTTCATGCCAGAGAGATTTTTAAACTGGAGTCTTATAGAGAGTGATTAGTTACATCTTTTTAATGATGAATTAATGAGCAGTAAAAGCATTGTAATTCCAATATGTACAGAACCTTGTATTTAAAGGCAGAGGTTCAGTGAGAGTAGTTCTGCGACCTTTGTGGTGCCAGTAAAGGTTGGGTTCAGCGCATGCAACGTCCAATCAGTCTTTCAAGGTTAACTACACATGCCAGGCTGGGAAATGAAACAATTACTAACAAATTTTATAGGTATATTCTGTCAAATTTAAAAGGCAATCAGAAGTCTAAATGAAAATTATGCCTGAGGAAAGCATTAAAAAAAAAAAAAGAAAGAAAGAAAGAAATGAGGAAGGACTTTTTTTTTTTTTTCTTTCAGTCTTCATTCTGAACTATGCACTGAAAATATTGGTGGAACTAAAAAAGGCATATGGGAGACACCCCACACTGTTGGAGGGAAAAACCCACAATGGAAAGGGTAGGAGTGCTCAGGAAGGATGACATCAGTAATCATCTGGGCAACACTGGCACAGTGTGTGAATGATTCATTATACTGTAATTAACTTTTAATTAACTTTACCCTGCTTTCCTTATTTTAGAAAATTAAATAAACTTCATTTTATGGTACCCGCTAAACCAATGAACAGAAGTTAGAGTTCTGCTCTAATTAAACTAAGCAATATGGCAAAACTGTGTGTAAAGCATAATGAAGAAATGTTTCTTTGCAACTGGAGCCACTTCTTATGTTTTGTAACACTTTGATTGATATTTTTTCAAATATTTCCCATTAACTGCAATATACTGAAGTCCCACAAAATATTTTTTCATAGTCTTGCATTTTTCAGGGTAAACAGCAAAGGTGTTTCTTGCATAACTAAATGATTTCCCAAAATCACAAGATCTATTCATTTTTCACTCCCCTCTCCCCCATGTAATTGTAAACACCCTTAAAGAAATAATAACAACCAGAACAGGAAGCTGAAAAGAGCAGATCTAAAGTTGTTGTTTAAAAGGTTTGGGTAGGGAGTAAAAAAATCTGATATTGCTGTTAACAAATTAAGGAAAATTATATTTCTGCCTGTTTGTGAAGTTAATGAATTTCACCCAGTGGATCCTTTGAGATCTTTCAAAACTGTGTTTTTCCGTCTGGTAGCAAAATGAGCTAGATTGGAGTCAGTGGAATTTTGCCATTGACTTCAATTCTAGGTAATTGGGGATACAAGCTATTAAAACAGATTGAAACATGATCTCTTCTGACTTTAAAAGATCTCCTTAATTAGAAATCAATTTTGTTTCACTGAATGTATTCAGTTTTGAAAATGTCACTAAATGACTGCATACGGGATGAAGTTCTCAAAGAGAAGAAGTTGAAACTAGCCTCTAGCCTGTGTGAAGGAGATTAGCACTCAGCTTTGGCTTTCCCAAAAGAACTCCCATCTCTAAGCTTGTGAATTTTTTTTTTTTAACTCTCTCTTTTTTCCTGCCTCAAAATCTCAAATAAATGAAAATAAAAATAAATTCTTTGAAAAGAAAGTTCTTGTTTTCAAGCCAGCTCTACCATCTACATTTCTACAGACTATCATCTGAATCTACCTTGCTTTATGCTAAGTAAAGATCTAGCTGTCTAGCTATGCCTGCGAAAGTGAAAACTTTGCTACATCTGTTTTGCAACTGATGGTGGGAGAAAGGCCTTTCCTTTTCTTATTGATCTTCCTACTCCACCAGTGTGCAGGACCTCTTGTTGCTCCAGTTACCTGTAACAAATCAGCACTGCGGTATGCCTGGATTCCTTCTCTGCTCTTTCCATGTGCCTGCTATACTGGTCCCCTCTGCAGGCATAATTGTAATGAAATTATACAGACTGTTTCATATGCCTGGGCAAAATAGATAATCATCTGATCTCAAATCCAACTAAGACAGAGGTAGAAGGAGTATAAAGGAAGAAGAAAATATTAAAAATGGGGGAAGAAAGGCAAATTAGTAAAGTCAGAACAATTCAGAGGAAGAAAATGGCATTTGAAACCAGCAATGGGAATAGGAGGAAAACATACTTATTTCTGTGGAGTATGAGCTGACCCATAAGTTTAGAGGCTCTTCAAGTAGCAGGTGGAACATAGATATAGGGGAGAAAAAGAGAAATTCTTGCTGATGGCAAAAAGTCCTTGGTTTTCATTTCATTTGCAAGGGAAAAAATGGCAATGATATGTGAAAGAAAAGGCACAAGTCGTTGGTGACCTGCTGCTTATTTTTTTAACATCTTCGCTTGCTATCAGCTACTTGAGGAAGGGAAAATCACACAATTCAACAAGTAAAATAAAAAAGTTCAACCTGACGTCTGTATTATTATGCTCCATTATGACATTTGCAATAAGATAAAAAAGCAAATGCACTTTAGTAACATGCTTTTTATTTACAAATTTAAAAAATTAATGAAAATTGTTATCCCTTTCTACATTATTGCCTATATATCCTTCTTCTCCCTAGGGCTGTCAGGCTTGAATTTCTATTTATCAGCTCTGCGCTTCTTTCTGTATTGCTCTGACGTATAGATTAACCTGTCAGACCTAACCCAAAGGCCTTGACCCTACTCTCCTTTAGGTACTTCTTCAGGATTTTCTTCTGCAATGGCATCTACACAAAATCTGTGGTGGAGAGGTTGTGGTGCAGTTAGGGAGAGCTAATTTTAATTAATTAATCAATTAATTAATGCTTTGGAACATTCAAGTTCTATAATGGCTCCCTAAGTAACCTCATTATCTTATTTTCATTACCCTCCTCTTGTCTATTCCCTTCTTTCTTTTTCTGTCAGATTTGCTTGCTGCATCTTGTTTTAAATTAGATTTTTCAGGGCAGGGACACTGTCAGACCTGGTTTGTACAGTAGCAGGCGTGTTTGGGCCTCATCCTGACTAGAGCTTTTGGACACAACTGTAATTAATTATAATTTACAGCTGAGCCATAGTGATGTTAAATGCCTTGTTCAAGGTGTCAAAGCAAGTCAGCAGCACAGTTGCAAATGAAACCCAGATGGCATCTTTCTCTGCTCTAACCAGTGCTTGTTCTGTGGGACTGTTACACTGAAATAAATGTTCAAAGATATTACAAAATCTTCCCAAGAAGAAGGATGGTATTTTTTATTTTCCCAGGCTTCTCAGAGAAAAAGGTTTCAGATACCTTTTATGTTAAAATACACATTTTTTTTTAATCTATAATTTCAGAAGCCTCTGGTTGTCATAAAATGACTTCTTGCCTATTCTCAGTAAAATCTCTTTGTTTTATTCTATCCAAACAAATTTCAGTACGGAGTGGAGATGCAAAAGATTTAGAAGATTGGGGAGAATGTAACATAATAATTGGGCCCTGAAGAGGGGACTAGCAGTTGCTAGGGTAGGCATATTGTACTGTGCGGAATTCACAGGTAAGAGTGGTTGCTCTTAGATACACCTTTGCAACGTTTGAGACCATAACCACTCATCCAGGACATGCCTAATTCAGGAGTTGATTCTTATCTGTTAGTAGTTTAGTTCTTCTACACCTTCAAGAGCTTAAAACTATATAAGCCGATAAATATTCAGCCAAAGGTAGAAATCCTCCATACTTCATCTCTGAATTCACTGAGGTATGTAGCTGAATCAATTAAACCGTAGTCTTTCCAAATCATGGGCTACCAACTGCCATGATCAGATCTTTTTTATTGTTTCTACTGTCAACAACAAGCTTGAGACAATGACATTGCTATAGTGTTCTTACTAATTAGTTGACAGGAGACATACTTGCCAAAGACATATCAACAAATAAGAATCTACATGAAAATGACTGTTGCTTATGTGCATCTGCATGAGTGAGTGTCATGTAGTGTGTTTTTTCAGAGATGGGGCAGAAATGTTCTCGGGTCAAACCAGCTCTGGAAAAGAAACATTATTTAAAACAATGCTTTCAAGCCAATTTTGGGAAAATGGTAAAGGTTTTATGAGAGTACCTAAGTATCAGTGGATCTCAGATTTTAAAATAATAAAGAACCTATCCAAATACAAGATATCAAACACTTGTATGAACCAGTCTGAGCCATGTGAATACAATTAATTGTGAAGCTAAACTTCAGATGCAGAAATTATATATAATGTCTACAACGGCACTGAAATAAATATACACATTCAAATTTGCAGTTTAAAAAAACAAAACAAAACAAACCCTTGCTCAGTAATTTGCAGATATCTAAACTCACTAGGTATCTCCTTTAGGGTTTTGAAGTTCCCTAGATACCAGTGTTTCTCCAGTGTGCATGCCCAGAGCCACTCTGCTCTGCACAGCTGCAATGCTCCTGCCTCCCTAAGTGTTGGTCTGCCTTATTCAGCGTGACATATTCCAATGCTAACATACCTGAAAGTTAGATATCTAAGTTATCTAAGATAGGTGTCTAAGGCTGTGGCTACACAAGCCTTTTAGTCAAAAATGGGAGTGCATTTTTCAAGATAACCTTACAGTTATCCCCATGCAGCGTACTTTGGTCGGCACCATGGAGTGGTTTTGGAGCACGTGAAGCTGCATTCCATTCAAATGAAAATAAATCAGAATATGTGCTCTAGGAGTACATCTAGATTTATACATCTGAAGTTGGATGAAATTAATGGTTTGTAAACTACAGTTTACTCTTGCCTCATGAGCTTGGAGTACGTGCATTTGAGTCTTCCCCACTTGAATGCTTAGATCTGCAAAGAATGCCTTTTTGAGCCTAATCTGACTCTCCTAATATTCTCTGACATGGTTAGGTTGCTAAAAAAATTCACTTTTTCAAACACAACTGCTACTGACTGTATCTTACATATTAACAAAACTATTTCTGCTTTGTTTTTTGGTTTGGGGTTTGTGGGTTGTTTTTTTTTTTTTTTCCATGATAGCTGAGGGAACAGATTTCAGAAACCAGAGTTCCCACTTCTATGTTTTAGCTGACTAATTACAGGAATAATGTTCTTTTAGGCATGTTCTCCTTCTGAAACTGGAAGGAATTTACCCTGGCTATGTCATGGCAATGAATACATTCTTAGTTCCAAACAATGAATTTCTGCTGAAAAAATCATGTGTGTCCAATACTTAACCTTACTGAACAGATTCCACAGCTTGACATGGATTTTTAACTTCAGTGCTAGAAATCACCAACTCTCACTGCCTTCTCAGTATTGCCTCTCTCCTTGCTTTTATTTCACAGGACCATTTCATACATGAAATTCTTTTGTTTTTCTATTTCATTAGATAATATTTCTATTTACAGAACCTCAAACACAAGCCAACTTAAGTTTTTGATGTCCCCTTTTCTTTTACAGATCGCAGCCTTTTCCTCATATTCAGCTAAACATCTTCAGCCTTATTTTCAGGTCATTTTTCTTTATCCTACCTATTCCTTTAAGTTATGAATACATACATCCCTTCTTTATAATCTTTCTTTGAAGGTATTTATAGACTGTCATCATGTCCTGCATTAATCTTCCCTATTCTTAGTTATATAAATGTAGACTCCTCATCTCTTCACTTACATCTTTTTGTCCAATCTGATGCTCTTGCTGCCATTGTTTGCAACATTTGTTTGCATTTCACATGTAGATTTGCTTACTTTTACATAAAAAAATTCTGTGAAACTTCCTCTTGTTGTGGGTTGACCCTGGCTGCATGTCAGGTGCCCACCAAGCCGCACTATCACTCCCCTCCTCAGCTGGACAAGGGAGAGAAAATATAACGAAAGCCTCATGAGTTGAGATAAGGACAGGGAGAGGTCACTCACCAATTACCATTATGGGCAAAACAGACAGAAAATTAATTTAATTTATTACCAATCAAATCAGAGTAGGGTAATGAGAGATAAAACTAAATCTTAAAACACCTTCCCCCCACCACTCCCTTCTTCCCAGGTTGAACTTCACTCCCAGTTTTCTCTACGTCCTCCCCCCGAGCAGCACAGGCGGTCGGGGAATGGGGATTGCGGTCAGTTCATCACACGTTGTCTCTGCCACTCCTTCCTCCTCAGGGGAAGGACTCCTCACACTCTTCTCCTGCTCCAGCATGGGGTCCCTCCCAGAGGAGACAGTCCTCCATGAACTTCTCCAATGTGAGTCCTTCCCACAGGCTGCAGTTCTTCACGAACTGCTCCAGCGTGGGTCCCTTCCATGCGGTGCAATCCTTCATGAACTGACTTTTCCAGTGTGGATCCCCAACAGGGTCACAAGTCCTGCCAGCAAACCTGCTCCAGCATGGGCTCCTCTCTCCACAGGTCCACAGGTCCCGCCAGGAGCCTGCTCCAGCGCAGGCTTCCCACGTGGTCACAGGCTCCTTTGGGCATCCACCTGCTCCGGCCTGGAGTCCTTCACAGTCTGCAGGTGGATATCTGCTCCATCATTAACCTCCATGGGCTGCAGGGGGACAGCCTGCCTCGCCATGGTCTTCACCATGGGCTACAGGGTAATCTCTGCTCTGGCACCTGGAACACCTCCTCCCCTTCTTCTTCCCTGACCTTGATGTCTGCAGGGCTGTTTCTCTCACATATTCTCAGTCCTCTCTTCCAGCTGCTGTTGTTGTGCAGCAGTTTTTTCTCCTTCTGAAATATGTTATCCCAGAGGCGCTACCACCGTCGCTGACTGGCTCGGCCTTGGCCAGTGGCGGGTCCATCTTGGAGCTGTCTGGCATTGGCTCTATTGGATATAGGGGAAGCTTCTAGCAGCTTCTCACAGACGCCAACCCTGTAGCCACCCCGCTACCAAAACCTTGCCACAAAAACCCAATACACCTCTCAATTTTTTTTAAAAAATTTAAATAGTTTGAAATTTCAGTACAGCTGATGGTCCACCTCTCAGGCTAATATTTATCTGAAAGACCACAGAGAGTGTAAAAACCTAGATAGTATGTATAATACTCCCTTCCAATCCTTAAGTGGTTTCCAGAAAGTTACAAATAGGTAAACCTGTCCTTAGATTATAATAATTTTTTACCTGGATTTCTGAAGAATGGATGTTACCTCATCAGGTTCCACATGTCTGCACTTCTTTGTCTGTCTGCTCCTCTCCAGTAATTCTCTAATCTGCTGGCAATTTCCATTTCAGACACATTTGAGAAAGTAGTAGAATCATGAGAAGTATGTGATTTTTATATGATTGATGAAAACAAGTGATTGGGTAGAAAAAAATGAGAGAGTTACTAACACTATCTTCACGGAGAAAAGAGCTTTACAATAAGAGAATACAGTTCTATTACACAACAGAGAATCTAATCTGCATTGGTGATTTCTCTCTCACACCAAGTATTTGATAAGGCAAAACACATAAATGAAGTTTTCCAATGCCTAATTTTTTTAATGGCAGCTCTTCCCTGTGGATTCTCTATGGTGTAATAAGGCATGAGTTTATGCTGCAATCTTAGTATAATTCAGTTAAGAATTATCAAGCAACCACAAGACACAAATCTGTTTACAACCAATCTGTTTATTAATTCTTGTGATGCTTGTTATGTATATTTGTCACCTTTATTCTTTCTTAGATTTGTTACTTTTCAGATAGCTGTCATCTACTCTTTTTTTGTAGTCTCCTTTGATTGATGACTATATTCACTCTCTCCTCAAATGAAACTTTGCTTCAGACATATTGGCCCTACATTTTCTGTGTTGTGCTGACATTTGGAACAGACTTCAACCATTTGCTCCTGTTTGGTATCATGTCTGTTCCAGCTCCCCAGTTCATGCCCCACTCATTGCTCCACACTAATTAGCACAAGAAGCGCTCGCTAGAATTGAAGAGGTATTTGCTTTGTAAAGAAGCTGGATGCTTATGCTACTTTAAACCTGACTCTTGCTCATCTTCTGGCTTTAGTTTCCACCTTTGGGTGTGCTAGATATAATTTAAACCCTGATTGCAAGTAGGTACAGTCCCTCCTGCTTTGATGTGGAAACTGCTTTTTGCATGATGGAAATTGCAGCTGTGAGTTAAATAGCTAAACCCTCTGCATTGCATGGCAAATAGGATTGCTGAAAATTTTCATGTTTGGAGCTAGACTGGCCAACAAAAATAACTCAAGAGATGTGTTTTGGCTTAAACCAACACTCTTTCAGGGACTCAGACGTAGATTGCTTGCTAAGGTTTAGCACTTAAAGCTCAAGCTTGAGTTATCACTTGAGTTATCATCCTTCATGGATGCAAGGACTGGCTGCTGGATATGCTTAGAAGAACTAACATCCTGGCAATCCATTTTCCATTTCATTTTTAAATTAGAAGAGCTTTCTACCCAGCATGCTGTCTACAGTGATTTCAGCACCAGCCTGCATTAAAGCTCTGGATCCTTAACTTGGAGCCCAGTATTTCAGTATATGTAACAGAGTACTTAAAAGACTAAGAGCTGCAATGTGGAATATCATTCTCCTGTGAGGATTTAACTCTGAGTGCTAAAGAGAAAGATGCCCAAGAGTAACATCTGTAATGGCATTTGGGTACTTTCCAGCCATGAAAGCATTATTGAACGATCCCCACAAGACCCCTCTATCTGTTCTTTCGGCATCCTATACGTTTGCCTACACTTAGAAGTGTCTTCCTACACATGCACCAATGGGATATGTGGGGCTTTGTTGATCAAGCTCTTCATACAGCTGGATAACATTTAGACATGGAGTTATGGAGCCTTAAAAAACCCAAGTACCTCTATGGCCCATACACTCTATACAGCTACATGTTGTGTCTTCACAGCTGACACTTTGAAGGCTTTAGATTAAGCAGTACCTACCCCAGCTGCACAAAGGGACTGAAAAAAGGACAAAAAAATCACACAAATGCATTCTTGAGGCACAACAAGTTACCGTTAATTAAGTGAGGCATAGTAATTATTCAGCTATGAGTTTAACTAGCTCAAACCACAAAGTAATTCAAAGTGGTTTTAACTTTAGTGAGAACTATGTAAGTGTCAATTGTGACTGTTGTCATTTCAGCTGCAATGACTCAATCATGTTCTATCACATGCTCCTTCCATTAGGCATGCCATTGCATGCCTATCCCATACCTATCCTTTATGAAATGATTTCCTAAGTCCCCATTTGGTGCCTAAATTCAGAGTTAGACACTAAAAATAATATCCACAACCTCAGGACTACTGAGGAAGAGAAGGACCAAGAAACTGCAAGGGACCAAACCTAAGCCAGCTAATAGGAAATATGGTTGTGTCTGGAGTGCCTCCCCCCTCTCAGCTTAGGCACTGACTCTAGAGCTTATGTGAGATTGGCAGTCACAGCCTGAAGTTCTCCTTCTGCCCCAAAGCACAGTTTTTCATTGGGTATCAACCTTATACAGCAATTTCTTGTGAGAGTAGGACTGCAGATGGTAGTGCAGCCATTAGCCTTTTATGTAAACCTCCTTGTGCCTATAACATCATTTAATGTTCCTCTGATCTCAGCTCCCCTCCACTGTCCATATTTTCACAGAAAAAGTCTATGGTCACTGTGCATTTTGTTATGTGCAAATATTTTCAAGGGCTGCTCTGAATTAGGCCAACACGGAGTTTGGCAGACTCTGATTTATTATTTATTCATTAATTTTGAATTTTAGATCAACCACCATATTTAGTCTACCCAAGTTGGCCACAGTTGCGCACATGGACAATTACAATACTTGAGGTATAAACATTAATTTTCTGACTAACACCTAATCATTTTCAGAAGTAACAATTTTTAATAGTTCTCACTTTGGACGTAAATGCCTAAATTCTTCATAAATCACACTTTAGGTGCTTACCTGTTTTTTTGGATTTACATGCTTCAGAAACCTGATACTTTTGTCACACTTGTCTTTTATTGCCAAGAGCCAGTAACTTGCTTTTGAATAGGTGTTGCACTGCCCCAACATATCTGTATTCCAGTACCTAGCTGTTTCCTTGGGAATTTGACAGATACCAGGTTGCATGCAGGATGAGAGCATATCTGCAGGGCCCAAAAGGACAATCTTCCCTATATTTTAAAGAATCCCACTCATGGATTTCCTGAATTTCAAACTGAAATAGAGGTTCAAGCAAATTGTTAGCCAGCATCAATATTTTGTCTGAACACAGAAACACAGAATCAATACTTTGAAAATCCTCTTGACAGAAATGTGTTTATAAGTACTTTGGTACTGCAACAGTGGTGGCAAGAGAGAAGCATTTGTTGGCATGTCACCTTTAACTTTAAAAATATCTGTTACATCTGCATAATGGACAAGACCACTCTTTTTAATCTCTTTTAAAATTTGCCTTTTGTGCCCAAGCACAATTAGTGAATCTTCTGTACCTTCCATGGCTGAGATAACAAAGTTGTCGTTCGAAATAAGATGGATTCCAGTAGTGACCATAGTGATGCTGTCTGGCACTCCTAGATAATGCTCTCCCCTGAGGAGCCTTACCGTAGTAATTACTTTCTTCTCTTTTTGTCAACCTATTTGAAATCTATCACTTTTAATGAGTATTTATCTCCAAGTCAGTAAATCTGTATTAGGTAGCACTTTGTGTAATGTCTTATTCCAGCCCATTATCCATGGTACCCCATCCTATCTATGCAGGCTCCATTCCTATGATTTGCTCCATGTTGACTGAACCCTTTGTTCATGCAGAGCCCCTTGGAGTGCAGCACTGCTCCATGTGGATCTAAGACTCCATCTGCATGGAGAAATGGTGAGACCTGGGTCAGTAATTACAACATAGAAAGTGATTAGATTTTTTTTAAGCATTGACTATTTTTAATAAGCTTACTTTTAATTATTCATTGGAATCTCCCTAAATATTCGCATATTGATTTCCTTGTATGCCTGAATATTATACCTAGAATCTATCTAAAATTCATTGGCCAGAATTTTCCCAGTTCTTCCTTCCTGTCGTATCGGGTTATTTTTAGTCTCTGAATCCCTAGCTTGATGAACATTATCTGCAAAAGTTCAAAAAGTCCTTCAGATAGTTCCTTAAAATATTCAGGTGCACCATTTCTAAACATCCAGATGCATCTTACTTAATTTCATCTAATACTATTTAGGAAGCAGAGAAATTATTACAGGACACATTAAGAGAGACCATTATCAAAGGTGGACAAGTTAGTGAACTGTAACTTGCAGGGTCAAGTACTGGCCCTACAATTAGAATCTGCATATTTTTACTAGTATTAACAAAGCTTATGACTGATTTTATCCTTTCAAATTATCTAGCCCCAGTCAGGACAGGAACCTTGTTGTGCTTGGTACAATACGGATGAGGAAATAGCCCTTCTCAACAGGCTCAAGCTCATCCCAAAAGTTGGCATGTGGCCAATTCATTAATTTGGCAGAGATGCCAGATAGGGAAGATTTACAGCCAAGAAAAGGCTATCACCTTAGAAAAAAAGCCCTTACTGAACCACAGCTGAAACTCTGGGACAATGACCAAGCCTTTTGATTTGTTGACAAGGACTATCTAAGCAGCTCCTGACATAAGTGGAGCTCATTTCTGGTTTCAGTCAACAAGGAGCGTGCTCCAGGAAGGTAGTCATCTGTGGTGGTGACAAATGGAATACGTGAAGGAATACAGCAAAAATCACCGTGAGATACATACGTTCCTCCCTGCAAGGGACGGCCAGCCAAAGATCATAACCCCTGCAGATCAACAGCAGACAGCACAATAACCTTCACTGTGAGGAAAAGACAAACATGGGGGCAATGGTTTTTCACCTCTAATTGCCTAGTGCGTATTTTGGAAAAGTCCATATAAGGAAGATCATCTGTCTTCTCTGCTTTGCCATAGTCCACACATGGATACAATTGTATACACGCAGCAGGTTGCAAGACTGAGCCTGTAAATATATTTAGCAAGTTACAGGCAGACATAAACTAAAACCATGTGTATTTGCTTTTAAGGCAATCAGCTTCAGCAGTGTTGTCAGCACCTCTGAGAGCCTGCCCCAGGTGTAGACGACCTTATTCTCTATAAACACATTCAGTGAAATAATTCTGATGTTATCCATTTATGAGGATGTTAAGAGGTATGACAACACCCAGTTCTTAGGTGTTCACTGAGGAATTTTTGGAACCTGATTACACAGCAAGTGCTTACACTGAAAAATCTTGAAGCAATTTTTGTAGGATAAATTTTTGTTCTGTGTTATAAGTGAAGGTTTATTCATGAAGAGAGTCATTCAGCTACAAGCAGTAAGCAAGTGTAAAGATTTTTCACTGCTTCAGATGTCAAAATAATGCCTTACTAGGACAGGCACTGGCTTCTGTATGGCAGGAAACTTCATCTTGGAAAAATCAGAGCTGAAAACTAGCAATCTAGACTGAAATCCTCAAAAGCAGTTTCGGCAACATGAAAGCCCATAGCCTTCATATGGGTTACACTTCTATAGAAATCAGTAGACGACACTGAGAAAGGTTCAGGTTCATGAAACGATCAAAGGAATGCTTCATTTCAGGAAGAACATAGGCATCTACATTTATCAGAGCATTTCACAACATCCCTTCCCACTGATACAGGTTTATTAGTATCTAACAGCGCATGTGCTTTTTTTAACAATTGTTTTTAAGCATATAATGTTCTGCAATTGCAAATGGCCCAGAGGTACCCATACCTTGGCTGTACTAAATGCTTTGGTAACAAGTTGATAACATATTTCATGTAGAAGAATACTTCTCCTTAAAAAGGGGAAAGATTGACTTTCATTCTCTCCTGTTACTGTGGATTTGTCTTTGCTACAAAAATATGTCATTAACGTTTGTCACAGGAAAAACAGTCTTTACTCAGGGAACTTTAATTAATTTAATTTATTGACCAGAAACACAAACTTTGCATTATTGAATTGGATATTGAGAAAAAAGACAGCATAAACAAATAAAGAAACACTTAAGTAAACACCTTCCCTTCCCTTTCAGCAGGCTCACCTTCAGTCAAACACCCCTTCTCCTCCCTTCCTAGCATCAGCTCCCCTTATTTTCTCCGTGGGTTACCTTTAGTCTATCTCAGTTCCTTTGGTGAGTTGTTGAGGGACAGAGGATATTGGGGGCACTGTATAACGGTTGTTTTCAGCCGATCCTTGCTTCTTATAGATGTTGCTCTGCTCCAGCATGGTTGCCCACGGCTGCAGTCCCTCAGGGCTGTCCCTGCCCCAGCATAGGCCAATTCCTCAGGTGTTCCCCTACCATGGCATGAGTTACCTTGGGTCTCTCAGTCCCTCAGAGTTGACATCCTCTGGCATAGAGCTCCTCCTTCCAAGAGTGCATCTTGAGCTGTGTTTCCAGCAATGTCTCCTTCCGTGCACCTCCTTCATTTCTTCTTCCTCACAGCAGCAGATGCTATTTCTTAAATATGTTTTAGCAGAGGCACCATGTGCTCCTGTAACTGGCTGAAGTTTTGGCACATGATGGAGTGCTAACAGTTGTTTCAGAGGAGGTGGACCCAGCTGTGGACAACACAAGGTAGTTTGTGGCCTACCCCCACAGAGGTCACTCTGCAGCCCCTAATCAAAAATTCTGCCCAGCACTCTAATAAAGAAGGTATATTTTTTTTAAAATACCACTTAAAGAAGTTAGAAAAACTTGAAGAAAAGGGGTGAGAAGAGACATTTGAAAAACTCAGAGAAAAAAGACTTTAGCAATGAGATTTTGATCAAGGGTCTTGAAGATCAGGATGATATCATGTAAGTGCCTAAATGAAGTTTGGTGAACAGAAGACCTGAACCACAGTCACAGCTCAAATGATGAGTTGTGGACAAAGAAACATACAGCTAAGGATTCAGTGGGTCATCAGCATGGAAGCTGAAGTTACTTGAAATTATGATATATCAAACCATTATTCTTTATTTCCAGCCCCCTGGTGCTATGCATTTCACACCGTAGATGAAGGGTTAAATTCTCAAGAAGGGCTTAACACTGTGATTTTCAAGCAAACTCCCAGCCAGTTACCTCACCTTATCCCCCAAGCCACGTTATGCTATATGCCAATGGAAGAAAACTGAACCAGAAGCTAGATGGTAGGAAACAGTGAGAAGAGTAGTGGAGCTGAAGGGATTTTCTCTTTTTATAAGATGTCTGTTTGCTCACAGCTTTCTTAGCTGTGAACTGTCTCCTGCAGTGAAGTACTTAAATGATGTAATTTCTTTTTCACAAAGAGATAACATAAACAAAATACAAGGACCCAGTCTAGTATCACTCGATGATGAGGGCATGCAGCCAAGAGACCTGTTCTCAAAACCTTATTTCATCTGAGCTTACATTCTTCATGAAAGATATAACCACAACGCTATCTGCAAGTCAGAAGTTCACATCTCACCCTTTCACTTGCAGTTGCTGTTCTATTAAAAATACCAAGGTGGGGGATTAAATAAGAGAGAATATTTAAAAAGTCGATATCATCCCTTGTTTAGGGTACTCTTCCACTGCAGGAAAGATCTCATGTTAAATCACAGCTTGAAGAAGGTAAAGGAGAAAGAAGAATTTAAATATATGCCTGATTTAAATCTATACTTTCCAACCTCTCATTGAAGGGGAAGGAAAATCTCACTGCCTTTTGTCTGATAGGCATGCTCTGAAAATGCTTATTGTGATGGATGTGTCAAGTAAAAAAGGTGGAGGAGCACATGATTTGTGAATCTCTTATGAACCTAGGTATGAATTGGAGCTTCAAGAAATTCGGCACTGCCTAGGCAAGAGACATTTTGCTCATACACACCTAGCGAAACTTGAATACCTAAAGGGCTTCACTGGAGAAAACTTAGTCATAGACACCTGCTGAATTGAGGGAATTTTAAGTGCTAATGATGACTAAGTATTAACTACATGCTTAGAGACTCATTAAGACCTCTAAATCACTCTTGCAAATCTACCCCAAAGTGCTAGGTACAACAGGCAGCCATAGCGTACAAGTAAAATAGACTTTTAAAGGGAGCTAGTATATAGACAGAAAAGGGATTATTTAGTGAAGAAGACGGAGTGAACGATTGAATGACATTTACTAAACAGGAGAGGAAAGTGATAGGGAAAAGGGACAGCTGTAATGAACACAAACATGTAGTAGATAGAGGAATGGTGTGCTAGATTTAAAGGACATCTGGTGTAAGGGACAGTTGAAGTGGATGAGTGACATGCCCTAGATATAAGGTTGGAAGTGCTGTGCATGAATGACAGCTGGCTTAGCTATCATGGGTGACATGTCCTCCACAGAGGAATAGAGTGCTGGATACAAGTGACAGCTAGTGTGTACTTTATGAGTGAAATATCTTTGTTACAGCAGGCAAATATGAGGAAAAATTAGCTGGAGTGCCTGAGCAACATGTTCCTGACCAAAGAAGGAAGAGTTAGATGCAACACAAAGCTGCAATGCATGGGTAACATGACCTAGAAGGGGAAGAGAGCAGTAAGTGGGACAAGTGCAATAGGACTAGATCGGATTAAATAACCCCGGCGGGAAGGAGATGTCATAAGTGTAATGTATGACTGGAGTGTACAACTGATATGCCACTGGCTGAAAGTACTGTCAGCGGCCAAAGCTGATAGAGTAGGCAGCTGGCTGCTGCCAACATGATGTAGCCATAGTCCTTGATCTTTCTGGCATTTCCCTGAAGTGGGTCAAATTTTCCGTGGGGACCACCATGGGGATTTCTATAATAAACACATTAGTAGACTGCTCCTGCTGGCATCATAAGCAGAGAATTTTTAATGGTGTCACTGTATTTTGTCCTTATCTGGACAATTAAAGTAAAGATGTCACTGCGACATGGTAAAGTTGTCCACTCTGCGCTTTTTGGAAGCCATCTCTCAACCGATTTTTTTTTTCAGGCGATATTCTGCTACAAAGGTAGACCAGTGAAGACACTAGTTTTCAGTCTTCGGGGATTTTTCATATTAATTCCCTCCCTCAACAGCAGACTTCTGAAGACACTTACATACTCTGTAGCTGCTCTATGATCATGAGGCAGGAAGCCCTGATCATGATCAGTGTTACTGGAAAACAGTCCTTATTTTTCTCAGACACTCTCTTTCTCTCTCTCTTTGTGTGCATGTCCAGTCTGTATAAGCCCACAGATACTTACGTCGTCTGGTCTTGTATTTTATATATCCAAAATTGCATATGTATATATAGGTTTTTGTGTACAATTACTGCAACAGTCATGATAAACTATAGGACAATTTGCCATACTGTGAATTATTATTGATTATCACAATCAGCAAAAGATGATAGAAGTTCAAAAATCATCAATCAGGGATCCAGACTCATGAGCTAAGCTTAAAATTTGTGGAATGTAAATAACAAATAAATACAAAATGAGGCTACTTTTCATTCATCTAACTGTGAGGGTATTCTCAGGCTTGCAGTCTTCATGCTGTATTCTACCCTAAGGACTAGAAACTTTTTTCCTTTTAATGAAAACATTAAGCCCCAGTGAATTGTATGACTTCAGGAGCCAGGGATTAAGAAAAATATGAAATATCATGAGACATACAATAAAATCCCCATGATAGAATCACCTTAACTGGCAATAGTGAAGTGGAAGGCCAACTTTAATTTAACCTTGGAGTTAGATGCAACACAGTCCCACAATGCAGGTCACATCTGTGAGGCAGAACCTGGCTCTCAAGGATACTCAAGTTCTCTTTTATTGAATATTCTTCATAAGTATATTGCAGCTTTTGCCTCTGTGCAGACTTATGAAAATAAATACTGTGAAGTATAACATTGTGGAGTGCTGTATGGGAACAGACAGGTTTTAGAACGCTTAATCAACCAGTCTATCCACACAAATTTCACCAAACACTGTTACTGGTGACCATCTTATACCCTTATTAAAAGAACGATGCTTGTTCTTACAGCTTGGAATATCTTTTATCTTGAACTGAATAGACTCTTTGAACATAAGGCTCAGGTGTAAAGGAGTAAATGAAGCCCTGACTGTTTTCTTGCAAGTGGACAGGACGTGGCCAGATCCTGGGCTGCCTGCCTACATCCACATATTTGGTGATCAGCATAGCTAAGTAAGAATAAAGCCGTAGTGGCTTTTTGTTGGCATAGTTATCAAAGGGCTCTTTGGAGCTCAAAGACTCGTGCTAGCAGCAGGATGTGCTCCACAGCTGCCAGGCAGGTAAGCATGCAACGAGGTTGTATTTAGTAATGGGTAGCACCAATTTATCTGTAAACCTCAAGATCTCCGGGGGCTCTGGGCAGTGGAAGCTTGCAGTGCATCATGCCTCTTTGAATTTCTAAAGCAAACGATAATCAGCCTGAGTGGTAAGAGAGCCCAGCAAAAAAGCTGCCATTCTAAAGGTGAAGATAAAAAGCCATGGGTATAAATGAGGCAATGCAGGGAAGGAAATACATTTTACTGAGACCTAAACAAACCTAGAAGTCCAGTTTAGGAAATGAGAAAGAAGCCAGCTGTCTTGCAATTTGCTCAGGGCACTTGGACAGGGCCACCCCGTCAAAGCCTTGCAGGCATACAGATACAGGATCTGAAAAGAAGTCACCTAGGTTACTGAGTAGTGTCTCCTATCTGACAACAAGCTTGTTGGATAGTAGTGTTTCACTGACTTGTCAAAACACCTCTTGAAACAGGATAGGAAATTTACTCCCAAATGTGATACTGAAGTTTCTAGGATCTCATTCTTCTTCTGGTCTGATTTTTTTTTTTTCTCCTTTTGAGCCTGAGTTTATTCCTGAAATCTTTATACCCAGGTATTGTTTGCTGACATTTAGTTCTTTTCTTCCTTCCCAAAGCTGCTCCCAACATACATTTATATCCTCGTTCAATTTTATTTTGTCAGATTACACCAGCTAAATTCTTTTAATCTCCACTTGTAACAGAGATCCTCCTTGTCTTTGATCTTTCTATTGACCCTTTTCTCCTTTCTCCAATTTGGATGGATCTCTGCAAAACAACAGTGACCAAAACTATATATTGAGACATCCTACAATCACTTTTGGACTTTCTCTCTCACAGCACTTTGGTGGCTTCTAAACATTCAGAAACTGACTACTTTCCTTTTCTTGACATTTTTTACAGTGCCTGTACTTGCATAAGGAGGAAAGGAGATAATATAAACATACAGTCTCATAAGTCTGATCTTAGTAAAATTCAAGACTTCAGCCCTCTGTTAATGAAATATGCTTATGACATTGGGAGGCATTAACAATTTTTTAAAGTATCAGGATAACACATGGGAATAAATAGGTGTCCCTGAGAGACTGCAAATGGGATGGAGTTCATCTGCAAGATCATGGATACAGGGGCACATGAAATAAAATTCTGAAGTTCTGAATTTATTTGCTTGGGTGCCAGGGATTCAACCACCTTCCTGCTCTGGTGTTCGGCTCTCCTGGACAACACGCTGTTTCTAGCAGTTGTCCTTCCAGAACCTATGGAGATAAGTTG
>NC_134312.1:28930635-28955635 GCF_964195595.1 Calonectris borealis
AGGACAACATGTGTTCTTTGTTTACAAGGCAGATATAGCCACCTATATGGATTTCCAATACCTGTTGTCATGTAAAGCTCTTTGGAGTGGAATACCGACTGAATAAAGTACATTTGAAACCTGAGTCCCCTGAAGTAGTGAAACAGCTTTTGCTAAGTGCTGTAGGTGAAAGAAACAGAGTAGACAGAGGAGACTTTTGTGAAAAAAATATTTTAAAAATACTGAAACTTCAAAATTCTCCAAGAGGTCAACCAGTCCCACTTTTGGTCTAATGGCAAGGCAAATGAAGATGTAAGAAAAAATGCACAAAAACAGGAAAAGAAATGGGGTGGTGATTTGGAATCCAGACAAACATCAAAGACCTCAAAGCTTAACTCAAGGTGAGTATGCAAAACTGAACAGATGCTATATCAGAGGAAAGGTAGTTTGGCCTGCAGATACGCCGATACACACATATAAGTTGTCCAGCACCTCTCTAGGGAATCTTTAAAGGCAGCTCTGTCTTCTAAAGCTGACAGCCTGAATTAATTACCCTTCTGAGTGATTCCCATTTTACAGCTGGGAAAACTGCACCATAAGGCCTGGTTTTGATGTCACTGCCTACAAGTAGAAATGTGGGAGATACACAGCAGCCCTGCTCTTCCCCCATCACAGTATCCATAGCACAAGCTGTACAGGGAGATACAGTGTAGTATCTTGCCCGAGAAAATGTAATTAATATCAGAAAAACTGTTTTCCCTTTATGCAAGAGAGGTCTCTCATGGTTTGTGCTTCATCTGAAGAGAAGAAGGAATTACATTGGCTAAGAGAGGATTTGGCAAGCAGAGGAAGTCGGAAAAAATAATCTACCCTCTCCCCACATCAAAAATAGATAAAAAAATAGAATCTACTCTCTCCCCCCTCTATCTCCAACGTCTAAGATTCAGGACTAGAAGGAGAAGAGCCCAAACTGCTGAATGGGGATTAGGGGTAAAAAGCAAATACAAAGTAGCTTCATGCACTGTGCTGGTCATTCGAGACCAGTAGGGTTTAATTGTTGGTATGCAACTGGGAGGATGGAAGCTAAGAATGCTGAAGGAGGATTTTTGCAGAGAAATCGTGAATGAATATCCTGCTTCCAGATTACTGCTGCCACCTAGGAGAGTGACCCATGTCAAAGCCAGGAAAAGACAGTGTCTTCTCTTTCCTACTACATCACGCACTAGCACATAGTATCTGTCTGGAGCTCATCAGAACAAAAAAGACAGGGAAATGTGACTGTAAATATATAAGCAAAAAAAATATTAAAAGAAATATGTTAGGACTAGCAATCAGCCTGATTCTGTGTTTAAAAGCAAGAGTTCCCGTGCTTTGCCTGACCCACTGGCGAGCAGAAGAGAGAAAAAAGGCAAAACGAGGGTGAAAGAATAATGTGGAAAGAATAGGATAACTGAAAGGGAGAACAAAACATGGGAATAACAACGGAGTAAGAAAGAAACAGGAGAGAAAGGTTTCAGGGAGTGTTGAGTTTGAAAAAGAGGATTGAGAGGATTAAGACTAAAAAAGAAGAAAAATCTAATATCCTAGAAGGTAAGAAAGGAGAACAAAATACAGAATGAATTATAATTACGTGACAATACAGGATTTTCCATATTGGATCACACCATTAGTCCATCAAGTTGTGTATCCTGTCTGTAGTAGTGGAATGAGGGATTAAAGAAAGATGAACAAAACAATAATAAAGCATTCATCCAACCAAGCAAAGAAGAGAGTGATTTCCCTGGCCCTGCAGTAATCAGTTTGCATCCCAAAGCAGAAGACTGGGTTAGTATTAGGAAACGTTATTGATGATCATAAAATTATATGGGGTTTTTCTTTTGTTTTTTAAATTAACCCAGCCATTTTACTTGGCTAGATGAGCTCCTGCATCACTGAATCCCTTGACTTGACTGTCCTACTAGTTGCACTAAGTGGCCTTTCTTCTCCTGAGACTGTAATTGCAGAGGGATCAAGCAGTTTGTATGTTATAGTAGGTACCACAATAAAAAAGTTTTTATGTCCATTTTCCTATTTCCCTATCTGTTCCTGCTCCAACAGTTCCAATTTTCTTTCCTAATGAGTCATCTGTTTTGTAGTTTTCCTTCTGAGCAGTCATCTGCAGATGAACACAAATAACTCAGAATGGGTTAATGTGACCTTTCCCAAAATGACTTATGTGCTGGTCCCTAGTGGAGGGTGGAGAATGAAGACAAAACTTCATTCACAGGACCAAGTGAAACAAACAGGACCAAGTGTCTTTAGTCAAGAAGGAAAGCAAGTGGTTTGAAAGCTACTTTTCACCATGGTTTAGAAAAGAAAATTCCCAGATTTTTCCACCTGGGAAGTATAGATATTAATTTGTTATTGAGCACAGGAAGGCTATAAAAATATCCAGGCTGGATAGAAGGTTCTGTCAGCCGCTCAAAATGGAAAATAAAAATGATGTTGCCAAGAGAGCAATTATCTCGCAGCCTGAGAATTCACAAAAGGTGTTACCAGGCAGGAGTATGGCAAACTATTATGAGTCTTCTTGTCTCCAAAACCACTAACTAGGATGATCTTCCCTATGTATTGTTTTCAGCTTGTTCCTCTGCTATTGGCCATTAAATAAATGCTTTTTCAGGGATACACATATTTTTTGCTTTTTTAAACAGTGACATATTGCATTACTACCTAATTGATTTTATCACATCTGTCTATATCAGAGAGACCAACACAGCTGCCTTCCTACCACAGTCTTTTCACTGAGACCATGAAAGAGAGTGCCAATGTCTTTAGTGTGTGGCTGCATTACCATACTAGTGCAAGTGTCTTAACAAATCCTGGAAAGTGTAAGCATAGTTTCTCAAAGTCTCTGAAAATTAATGAGTGACAACAAAATGCAAAATCAGAATCGAAAGTAACCTTCTGCTTGACATTTTCACAGTGCCTAAAACAAAACCAAGAGAAAGCATATTTTTAATTTTTTTTTTTTAAATCTGAAGTCCGAAGCTAACACAGTACCATCAAATTCATTCATGTTCAGCTCTCTCCTCCCTCACTCTCTTGCTGCCCCTGGTTTGTTTTGGTACTTAGGGCTAGAGGAGCAAACTATGTGAGATAGCACTGGATTTGTTTTTATGAAAAAGGCACCTATTACCTTTTCTTTCACTTTCTTGGCAGCTGAGGAGAAACTTCATGTCACAGGCATGGTTTTGTAACATCAGAAAGATATACAGAGTGAAAAAGGAGAGTGTAAGTGAGAGATGGAGAAAGACAAGGAAAGAAAGTGAGGGGATCACAGTAAATGTCTCTATAATATTTTAGCAAAATATTCTGGCTTCTTAAGTGCTCTGTAGCTTTGGTTTTATGAATGGAGAAAGAAAAAAAGCACTTATGAATAGTAAAAAGCATATTTCTGCCAGAAAACATAACTTCTACTTTTCCACTTTAAAGTTGGAGACTCTCCGAAAAAACATTTTGTGAACTAGGCCTAAAACTTTTTATTTTTCAGGCTCAAAACAAAAATGTCTTTTAAGATTTATGGGTTTGGGTGTCTTTTAAAGTGTAAATTACTTTTTTGCTAATATCAAAATGACAGCCTCAGGAGCTTTTTTAAAAGATGGGACTGCAGCAAATAACACAGAAGCTTCCCACACTGTGCTGTCAGAAGGCCTCCATGCCATCTTACAACACCCTTGCTATTTCTGCCCTGACCCTCCTTCAAGCAGGAGCTGACAATCCTGCTAAATCATGTGGTAGGTTAGTGATGTGGGAAAATGTCAGCATGTGATTACAATAAATCTCCAAACTCTGTTTCACTTTATGTGACCCGTTCAGGATTCACATTTAGAAGCACAATGAGGTGAAGATGGAGGAGAGATGTGCGGATTACACGTTCCTGGGTCAGCCTGACACGTGGAACAGGGGTTCACTCAAGGGATGTAGGTTCCCTTTGGGTTTTCCATTGGGGATGGAGGAGAAAGGAAAGAGAAACTTCAGTTTGTAGCAAGGGCTTCAAGGAAGTCCACTGGAAGAAGATGAACTAAGAGGAAATCCAAGCTGCCTCGAACACCTGTTTGATCAGCAGCTCCCGTTTGAAGGGCAACTCCAGAAGTTGCTTCTGATAGCGCTGAGGGTTGCTATCACCATTTCTTCCCCAAAGGAATTTCCACCTTGGAAGTCCTCTGATTTCCTGATTTCATCTTAATTCCCATGGCTGGTGTATATAAGCAAATTAAACAAATACAGCTCAAGTTCTCTACTGGATTTCACTGAATTTTCTTTGTTAGAAGAAGAGTTGCTTAGAAAAATCTTTCATTAAATCATTAATGTGTCAGTTATGGATATATACTTAGTTAATGGAAAGACCTATCCATGTTGCTGCGAAAACTGTCAGATATTACATAATTTGAATTTCCACATATATTAATTTCAGTCAAACCTTCTCAAGCTTGTTCCCCCTCTCAGGCATTTTAAGCCAAGCTGTGCAATCTGCAGAACACTAGAAATCGGAAAGTACATGGGATGGGTCATGGAGGCAGACATGGTCAAAAGTAAGGCTGGTCTCAGCTAGCAATGACTAAAGACCAGAAGTAAGGTTTTGAGCCAACACAGAAGTAGCAAGGTAAGCAGACTGGGAGCCTGGGTAGGATGGACAGGCAGATGGACACAGCCAGAGCAGCTGTGTGGGATGCAAGGACCCACCTTCCCTGTACGATGAAGTCTCTGTACAGTCAGCACAGATAGACCAAGGTGTAGGAATTAAAGGATGGTGGTGAACACATCGGTCACTGAGCAGCTCCTCAGAGGAGAGGAGTGTGTTTCTTGGTGGGACACAGGTGAAAGAAGCCTTTCCTTATCTCACCCATGCTAAGTTGTATTTGTGTTTGTGCTCCTTTGGCTTTTGGAAAATAAAAGGCGTCTCACATACTGTGCTACCTTCCTTCCCAATTTATATGTATTGCAAATATTTTTTTAATTCAGTTGCAGGTCTGTTCAGGAAGTGAATAGTGTGTTTTGTTTTTAAATCTAGAAGCTACATGCTATAAAAAATAAAATAAAATACAGCACCACAGGGAGCACAGCTGCCACATAGAAAGTTGATCTCTCTAAAACCCTCTGGCCTGAAAGAAAAAAATAAGTTTAGACATTTTTATGGGATTTCTCCAGCTAAAGCCCACCTTCAAATCCCACTTAACTTAGTATGTTTACATGTGTCAAATTTTCATTACATAATAAACAAAAACATGTGTACAAATGAGAAGAAACTAAAATCAGATGGCTGGTGGACTGTAGGGAACTGTGATTATTCAATTCCCTGCTGATATCTTTCCAGAATGTCACGTCCAGCTGCAGATTTTGTAACCTGTAGCCATTTTCACCATCCTCAAACAGTTCTTTGTATTTGACAAAATTGCCTTTTCTTCTGCAGCAATAGAGACTATATATTTTTTAGAATTTGATAGCTCTAGAAGACTGATGCCATTTCTAAATATCACTGGATTTCACTGTAAGATGTTGTTATTTTTCTATAGTAATATAGAAGACACTTATCCTTACTGATCTGCTCACTTACAGTAGTATCAAATTAATCAGTATCATTATACTGATTCCTTTTTCCACATACAATTACTGGAAATGGTCACAACCATATAAGACACTTCTGTGAGACTGGATGTGTGGATACAACATAAATCTCACCAGCCATAGAGGATGAAGAACATGCAAATGGCCAAGTGATGCACGAAAGTAATACACAACTCCTGGCCTACAAAGACAAACACAGAACCAGCAGCTGGAGCTGCTTAACTGGGGGAACAGGGCAGGGGGGCTAGAGAGACGAGAGGGAGAGAAAGGCTTTGGGGAGCAGTCTGATGCAGAAATGGCTGACCTCATCCTCCAGCTAAGGAAGCCAGTTCTGCATCGGCAGGGTACCAATAGGTAAAGGAGTAACAGGACTAGCCTTAAAACATCTCAGGCATCAATCACTCTTATTAATGTAGCTCTCTGGATAATGTCTTGTCCAACAGATGTGAACGTAGCAAATCTCACAAGCCTAAAAATCAAGCAGTCAGTACAAATACCATAGAGACAGAGAAACTAAGTTGCTATCAGACTGTCTTACTATAAAGGCCATTGTGGTAGGGTCCTTTCCTGAAGTAGGGAATTTCAGCATCTCAGTGTATTCTTGAGAACAAACAATGGGGAAGATTAACAGCACTGAAGCAATTCTGTGACTTGCAACATTTTCCATTGGACATCATATTCAGTAACAGCTAAACTGCTGCTGTGGAATATGCTTGTTCTGCAGCTAAACACAGAGATTCAGGTAAGAAGATTTCTTTGCAAAGTGGCTTAACCATTTCTAAGACTCTGGAAATACTGGGAGATTTTTTTTGCTTCTATCCTATGAAATGGAGACGAGGGACTCAGCTCATGCAGTTGCCCTGGAGTCAGGAAAACTTGATGCTCATTCCCAGTTCTGACCAGGTCTTGACCTCTTGGGAATTTTGAAGACAGTAAGAATTCAGAATTAATTTTTCTATAATTTTTATCTGCAACGAGCACTGTCCATCTCTGAGGGTGCCTGTTTGCAATAGGGTGAGACAAACACAAAGCAACAGCAATGATTCATCTCAAGCTTACGGTAACAGAGTAAAACTTTCCTTGAAGTACTTCTTTCCCCTGTCTAAAACCACCGATGTGCTGCCAAAATTATCCCGGTACCCAATGTACGAGTTCTTGATGAGCAGACTGTGATGAAGCAAAACAGTCAGATTTGGCTAAAAAAGGAAACGTTCTAGAACTCCTTGATCGTCTCATCAAGACTCTGGGTAAAGGATAGCTGGCGAAGCTGCTTTAACAGGACTGTCAAAATATCTCTGACAAAAGCTTCCCCAAAAGGATATTAAAAAAACTAAGAAGTCATTGGTAAAATCGAGAACTCTGTCATGGATTAGAAACTGAAAGACAGAAAACAGAGCAGAAATAATGTATCAAATTTCAGCATCACAGAAAGTTAATATTTAGGTATCTCAGGTTCCCTGATTCGATATATGATGCTGACAGTGTTAGCAGCAGTATAAAAAAAAGGTGAATATTAGTATAATCAAACAACAGATATCAATTTATCACTCCAGATAAATGCCACACATTTAGATAAACATGCACACATATTTTATTCATGTTTACATGTAGGGTAAGACAGACCCCACTTGCTAGCCTCTGCCTGCAGGAATAACTGAGCCATTTCATTTGCATGTAGAGATTTAATTTAGGTTTTGTAAACAAAACTGTAAATTAGACAGACTGAAAAACACACTGCTATATCTACTGAATGTCCTCAGGGCCTTAAGAGAGAGAGATGATTTCCACAAATCATCTACAAAGAATCTTGTTTTCCTGGAACGAAATAGTGCTATGCACCATTTTACAATACTTAATGAAAAGCCTAAATTCTTGTTGCAAGTCCTTCTCGCGTAAGGGGAAGGACCTTATCGTCCTTATAGTTCTTACAGGGCTTGATCTTATATGCAGCTGACTGAAGCGGGTTGTGAAGGTGCTCAGTACCAGGCAGGAGCAAGTCTCTAAGCCTTTCATTGCTAATAATGACATTTCCTTCAGGACTACGCTACATCCATAAATTTTTCCAGCAAGAAAATCTAGCAGCCACTCAGGGAGAAACTATAGGACAATTGCAAGGGCCTCAACAGCTTTGAGGCAGTGAGAGTCCTTCACAAAACCAACTGTTCAGGAGCAAATCCCATCACCTCTCCACCTCCCCCTCATCACTGCCTTGCACACACCAGCAGCAATCAATTGGTCCCCAGCTGGCAGGCACACTGTTTTTTCTATTTAACAACCTCCAGGGTGGTCTCTTTCACTAATCCCCCAGGCCGTACAACAGAGCTGGAGCTGAAGTAGCTTCTGCAGTCAGCTGTTGGGAGGTACATAAAATGGAGCAGCAATGCGTGTTGGCAACGAGGCATTCCTTCACGTATTTTCCTCGTAGCCCCCTCCCAAGCACACCTTTACACTTCTTACATGTTACGCATTTGTTGCTTAATCTTTCTAAGATTAGAATGAGATTTAAAGAATGGATCAGGACACTGAATATAGCATTTAACTGTAACATTTCTTTACTATTAGGCTCACAAACATGTTAAACAATTGTTTAAAAACTTGCTGCTGAGGATCCTCCCAGGTTAGGATGCCCATTCCCTGTGGTCCAGCTGAAGTGCTACCAAAGCTGTCCAAAGGAAGTTTAAGATTTCAGCACTACAGCAAAAGAAAAAAAAAGGCTTTTGAAGACACAGGGAAGTGTTCCTTTTTGTGATTTCATTCATCTTTAGTTCTTCTACTGAGAACTTCTGATTGTTGTTGCTAAATGTCGTATGTGCACAGTATGTATTTCTAACACACTGTTTTCCTTGGATGTATATTTATGGGCATTTGTTCCCATGTTATTTTTAGATACCAGGACAGCTTATAACTTCTGTAAAGTTGGGGTGTGCTACCTATCCTCCACTGAGACAGAGAGGACAAGTCCTGAGCTAGAAAATTTGCTTTTCTAGCTCAAGCCTTAGGGAAGGAAAGCAAGCAGAAAGGCAACAAAATACTATTTTAACTCTGGAAGTTTCTGGTACAAATCACAGTGGAAAATGGAGACGATACACAACGTAAAAATTTTTAAATAAACCGATTTGAAATATCCCAATATACCATAAGAAATATGAGTCCATGGATGCTTCCAGTGAAGCCTGCTGTGCAGTGCCAAGCAAGCTGCCTCGGCACGTGGAAGCAGGTTAAGAGTACGGCACTCCACATGGGCTAATTTCCTCTGCTGCTCAGAGTAAATACTGCTGCATTTCTGTGTGGCCACTGCTCCTCATACCTGAATCAACTCATCTAGCTGCAGAGGCAGCACCTCCCAAGGTAGCAATTTACATGTTACTAAATATGAGGGCTAATGGAAGACATTGCAGGCCAAGGAGTTACTTTGGAGCTGTTAACCTATATAGTTGGTCTGCTACCACTTCTCCTAGGCAGTTGGTGTGATGGATTTGGTGTTAGCTATGTATGTGTAACATGTCAAGCCTCTACATTTTCCTGTGAAGTAAAGTAAAGCTTTACTGATCAGTCAGTGTCAGTAGAGTTTCCCTTTCTTCTCACAGTTAATTGGTAACTGCTAGTTTGTGTCTTCTGCTAGTCCATGTGCTTTTTGCTTTTGAATTCTTCTTCACTCTACCTTGTTGCCCTTTTTTTTTGTCTCAGAATTGAGCTTTTTCTCTTTCTGGGAACTTTTTCTGGTACTCAGCTCTTTAGGAAGATGAGAAGGGGGTCTTCAACACCAACCTAAAAGAGAAAACATTGTGATCCTCAGAGGAAGGATTGCTTTTCCGTTCAGAAGCTGCAAGCCCTAGGAGTTCACCAGCATGCTCCTTTCCCCGTGCAAACAAAAGATGAGTTTCCTGTGGACAGGGAAATCTCCTTTACCTCCTCGGAGCTGACCAGGCTGGAGTCAGCTCAGTGCCCCCAGAGGCCCTCCCCTTTGGCACTAATGCGAAGTGTACCTCCTTCTTCTTCCTGCGTAAGTGCTCCCTTTATGGGACTGGAGCAAAGGCGCAGAACTGACCTGTAAATCCTTGGTATATTCACCAGGACAGCTTCTCACTGAGTAACTTCAGCACTACCTGACATTAGCATCCAGTAGGTTCAGTGGTAGCTCAGAGACACACTATCCCCAAGCAGCACTCCCGTTGCTCCTTCACCCTCAGACCTGAAAACAGTGGGAGACATTCTCAGATAGTTAAGCCAATATAACTCAGTTATTTTATAGCACTTTATACATGCTGTGGTCCTGGCCCTTTTTTTTCAGCTTTATGCCCTAATCACTTGTGTGAGCAGTGTCAGAATTTGGTCCTGGGAACAAATAATATCTTTTCAAAATAGATTCCTGGAAGATGAGGTAGAAATGTTTGATGCTGGTAAACCTTACAAAAGGATTTAAGTTAGCTAAGCTGATTGGAAGGAAAACCAGTGGTAGCAACAATGCAAAAAATAGAGCACTCCTAAAATAATATTAAAATAGGTCAGAAGTTTTCAAATTAATACTTTCTTTCACTCTGTCTGCTGGAATAGATTTTGTGGAATCACTCATCATTTTAATGCCCTTAATTCATCCCATTTAAGAACCAAATATTACATAAATTATTATCAAAGTTTTCTTGTACCGCTTATCTTATTTTTAACAACTTAAGAACTATTACCAAATATATACACCACACACATTAAAATGTGCAGAGACCACAGAACATTTAGATTAATACTAATGAGATAATCCACCTGCCTCTTTCACTGCACAACAGCTGCACAGATTTAAAAGGGTTCAATTAAACTTTATTCAGTGCATAGATAATTGATCCAATATGGAGAATGATGTCACTGGTAGGTTAAAAAATATATTTTACCTTTTAAAATAAAATTGCTCCATTAGAAAAACTGGAAATATAAACCTGACACATAAATCACTCTGGAAACTTTGTTTTATAGAGCAACAAAAAGAAGGAAAATGAAATAAAATCACAGCAGAAATAAAATCACAGCAGATACAACATGCAGATGCCCATTATTTCATTTCCTCTCCAAAAGGGGCAATAGAAATCTAAATGAGTCATTGCTGTTGCTCTCCTTCCATATGGGAAGTTCAATTAGTCTTTGGTTTTTCACTGAATTTCTTTTTATCTTTTCTGACAGCTTCCATTTTCTTGAAGGTTTTGTCTCCCTACCCTCCACAGCAATGAAATACCACCATTTTCCTGTTTTAATTACTAACTTTACATGGCACCAAACTTGTGTAAGATGCTTTTTCAATAAATAGGGAGGAATTAATCTTTAAAGATCTGTCCTGCCCACCATCTGCCTGGGGCACTGTAATGGTTGCTCTGGGAGCTGTGGGTGGACCAGAAGGACATACTCAGGCCTCTGCTCCAGCTACTGAAGACGAAAGCACAGCTTCTTGCCAAGTTTGTATCTCTACATATTTCTGGTAGTGGACTGCAAAATACATTACTTAATTTCTTGATACAACATAGCATTATTTCTGACACTGCTAGTGGCAGTCACTAATCTCTTCCATGCACTTCATTTCAAGATGATACAAATATTATTAAGGAGAAAGAAGGACAAAAGATAATAATCATCTATCCACCAAGGCATTAATATAGTTCCCATCTTTATGACATTTCAGTGGCTCTGCAGAGTTGGCATTGAAATAAAACTTTAATCTGAGGTTGTCAAAGTGATTTGCTTTGACAGGGGCTTCTACAGAGAGAAACTGAGGAAAAGGCGATTTAACCTGCATATGCCATCAATAACTGGTTTCTCTATTGCAAAGGGAACTTTAAACAGCTGTCTTCTCACTCAGTACCACCTAGCATGTTATATGCTCACCAGAGTGATGGAGCTACCTTCTCCCTGCTTAGTTCAGGGCCCTGTATCCCTCTGACCATGTGAGCGCTGACCTGGAGATGCAGCTGTTGGATGCACTTACAACACCTGAGGCACTTTCCAGCGAAGCCAGATGTCCGCAGTCCCCACTCCTGCCAGAGGTAGGATATTCTGCACTGCTACTAGAGCACCCCAAAGTGATGGGGAATTTGGACCTGGTTTCTTGGGTCACTTGCCCAATAACTCTCAGACAATCAAGATCAGAAACAAATTTTATCAAACTGGACTGACCACTGGGTCATGATACTCTTTAACTGTTACGATATGGTATGTTACAGTAGGTATGTGTTTGCTTTCCACTGTTCCTGTAAAACTTACTATTGCCCTGACTCTAAACAAGCAAAACAGTACTTAGAAAAGTACTGCTTCTAAAAAGGGTATTTCCCTTATCTGTGTACAGGTATTTCCCTCAGCTGTGTACACAGCTGTGTACATATTAGACCAGTTTCTGGCAAGTGAAATAGGGTAAGCGGTAATGTCAACTGCATGCCTACACCACGTGTAGAGGTGAAGATACACGTAGAGTAAATCACACTCCATAGACTTTAAGTAGACCTCACTGAGATTCCTTGTCTAATCTATGATTTTGGCTTGTTGCTTCACAAAATTTAGTGTAATTAAAGTTACTACAGATATATTTCAGACAGACAGATATACACACATATTAATATACATACACATAGTACAGTTCATTATTCTTGACTGTGAGGGCTTATGGCTATTGACACTGTCAATTTTTATCTCATTACTCATCACTGCTTACTCGAAGTGCTAATAGTAAATTTCCACAGAGTTTGTGTGTGCCGTAATGTAAATTCTGACATTGCTAGTGTCAGTCACTAATCTACCTCATTCAGTTCATGTCAAGATGATACATCACAATGCTCAACAACTGTCATCGCTGCTTTAAATAGATCTACATTTTCCTCAACTTTACAATTAAATATACATATATATATATATGTATCTTCGGTTCCGCATCAAGTTCCGCCTTTACAATATGACCATGAAAGTTGACCTAAATATTTTCCAAACCAATTACTAGGTGGGGTGGGTTTTTTGTTGTTTTGGTTTGGTTTGGTTTTTACAAAACACTGTAGAAAAATAAAAGCAAACTGAAAAAATCCAAACATGTTTAAATAGGTCCAGATTTTTTCCCCCAAACATAAAAAACTTATTTTCTCTCACTGAATTGTCACTTCTATGTGCTTATTAGCGCTGGTTTGTAGCATTTCCAAATTGATATTTAAAAAAAGATCGGTTTAAAAATGCTTACAAATATCACAGGATAACTAGAGTGTTTAAATTAACTAATACCACTATGGTTTTGAGTATAATTTTAAACAAAAACCTAAGTTTGATACCATTTAATCTTCTCCTTTTTCTGGAGTTTCTCCCCCGTGTCACCATTTCTGTGCTTTAGTTCATGTTATTCCCTGCAGAAAGGCCAAACTATGTTTATACTTTCTTCTGCTTCACAAATATTAGTACATTTTTGTTGTAGAGCTCCTGATGATATACTTTATTCTTCCTTTACTTAAGCTTATCATTCCATTTGACTCTTCTGTGCTTTAATATACACTTGCTTCTTGCTCTTGCCCTGGTCTGGCCAGCAGTGGTAAATAGTGTTGTTTGGGCAATTGGGTGCATGTGGTTTTTTTAGCTGATGTTGTAAATAAGAGGCTCTGCTGCTGTCCCCGGGCCTCTGCAGCAAGACTTCGCATGCTGAGCGCTCCTCTGACGGCCAGGACCAGGGAACGGATTCATGTAAGGGACCCCAAGGACAGTGCTTGTGCCTCTCAGCCTGTCTGCATCGGCCCAGCTGTGAAACTGGCTCGTGTTTGGACCAACAAGGAACAAGAACTGGCACGAGGTCTGTTGGGCTCTTCTTTGCACTCACAGGTGTTAAGGACCATTGAAAAGGGAAAAACCATAGAGGAGGCTAGCAAGAATAGATAAGGTACTGAGCCTATAAAATTGGTATAACATAGGTGCTACATGCATACGCATTTCTGGTGAACCTGAGTTCCCAGCCAAACTATCTGCATAAAAATATTCTCCAAGAAAGTGTACTAAGGTTTCTTATCCTTTGCAATTCTAAAAGGCAAGTTGCTGTAATACAAAAAGCCTGGAAAAATACGTATTTTAACAATTTTTTGAACTGTGTAAATGTGATAAAATATCTTTCTCTTTTTTTTTTTCTTTTTAATTTTTCCCATTCACATTCAGCTGGGGTTTAGTCCTCAGCAGGACTAGAACCATGAATGTTTTAAAGAAATGAGATTTTGAAATAGAGAAGCTATAAATAATGGACAATTTAGTGCTGCAGCTGCACAATATAACTACTATCTCTCATTTTTAACAGCAGAAGATGTTGCATTGATCTGGACACAAACAGACTTAAGCACATGAAAATCTGTGGTGCACATGAAATGGATATGGTTGAATCTATTCCAATTATTTCATTGATTATGTGCATTTTTTCTCCAATGTATGAACTTACACATGTATGAGAACTTCAAAGAAATACATTCAGTGCCTAGCAGGATTTTCAAAATAATCTAACCTTTGAAAATCCCATTGGGAGTCTCTCTACATTTTTAAATACCTAAATATCCTTTAAAGCCTGGTCCTCTGCAACCATAATTTTGTCCTCATATAAGAATGTGCAACATGGTGTTTAAATCTCCCTCCACATTTGTGTGGCTTTCTGACATTACATGCTTAATAAAATAAACATAAGGGGAAAGGGAAGATCAGTTTTGTTTTCATACTGATTTATAGAAGAATGCATTAAAACATGCATGTGATCTGTGCAAAGTAAGTACAAAAAAGTTAACATGCTGATCTTTCTATTTGCTCATTTTGCAGAAGTGAAAAGACAATGATAAGTAAGAGCAATGGCGATTTAGTCCATTGATCTAAGAAGTAAATGCTTATTTACAATGGACTAAGCAATATCACAGATGGAGTTTTAGGAGAGCAGTAATTCTGTTCTAGTTAGTATAAGAAATCCAAAAGAGGTTTGTTTATATTAATGGTAATACTTAAATCCACTGGATCACTAAAAGCCTAGTTTTACATGGTATAACTGAGAACAGGATTTAACCCATAAAGCTAATTTAACTTTATGGATGAGCATACACAACACACAAATAATAATCAGGAAATCACAAAGTCATATTTGCCATGGCAAACATAACTCATCTAGATTGCAGAGATGTAGATTATATGAATGATTAAAATGTAGCATAATAGGAAATACTACCTATGTACATGGAGGTCAAATTTTAATTCCTGTGAGAACCATAACTTTGCATTTTCTGATGTATATATTTAAATTTTCAGACATAATGTTGATTTTCATATTGAACACAATTTAGTTTTTGGAATCACTTGTGCCATCCCCATACTATTCAGTTCACCTCTCAGTAAAGTATGCTTTTGAAGTAACAGTGTTTAATATGGTAGCTCTAGCATAGCTCTGATTAACTGAGCTGCTGCCCAGGTGTTATACACACACCACTTGATACCTAAAAACCTAGTCTGCTTTGAGTTAGGACTAGATCATCAGTACTCGTTCCTCGCATGAGCAAACAAACCTCATGACAGTGTTATGGATTCAGGAAAGGTTTCAGATGCAAACGTGGTAGACTACACAGCTAAGACATACATATATCCTTTATTTAGGATGACAAAAAACTTAAACAGATCTTTCAGTACTGTCTCATACAAACACAGAACATCACTAGCCTGGACACCAAGTTATTTAAAGCTATTATTTAGTACCATAATAAGTAGCAATTTAAATACAAGGTAAAATCATTACATTGTCTTGTTTACTACTGATATTAATGTCAAGCTGACGTGTAATGCTCCAAAACAGGCAGCCTATGATTTGTTATCATTAAACTGTCAGTTCTGTCATGTGTTAGGCATAGATTCATACTATGCTTCTTTCAGCATATCACTTTATTTTCTATCAGTCAAAAACCGAAGTGTTTTAATTGTGTCTCTGCTATTTTTCTATTAACTGTTTCGTGCATTTTTTCTCTGGCCTTTTAATTGCAGTTTAATAGTGGTCATTAACACATTAAGGGGTGTTAGAAGAACATTTGAAGTCCTCTTGACTTCTACCAAAGTTGACACTTCAATGCTAGAGTAATTTCAGCTATTCATTTATTTAATAGTGACCTATGCAAATGTGGAACCATGTCATTTTACAAATTGACTGTAATAATTAACTAGAAAGGCAGAGTAAAATGAAACAGGTTATAATTAGAATAAAACTGCTACAGTATTACGTCAGCTAGAATAAAATAATCTCAAATGATTAAATTGGTTTCAATTATTAAGAATCAGTTTAATGTACCCACTGTTCTGATTTTTTACATTTCTCTTTTTTGTGTGCATTAGATGTCACCTCATACGATTTATGCATTTTATTCATCTTGGTAAAACAGGCATTACAAAAGTTTAATTAAGTAGTAAAAGACTTCATATTATTCCGTTGAATTCTAAATTAGTTGCAGAAAGAAATGATAGTGCATAGTACATACCATTCATACACATTTCAATTAGATGCATCTATTGTTAGCTAATATTTCTCTACTCCAGTGTGTAGATAGAGGTACCGATATAGAGGAATATGTAGTTATACACACAGAAATAATGGTGCTGGCTCCCACACTATGTTTTTAACTCACATGAACAATATAATTTTCAACTATATTATTTAGATCTTTATCTTCAGGGCATTCATGTCACTATTCATGATAAACACAGAATTTTAAAATTACATTTTACTTAAAACTTTCACCTCGTTTATTCAGTTGTTCATTTTGCAGATCGTGTATATGTAGACAAATACATAGATAGATGTATTTACATGTATACTTGTAGGTACACACAAGCCTACATGAGATAGACATATTTGACAATAGGCAGCATATACAAAGTCATATGTTGAAGATGAAAACAAAACATTATTTTGATCCCACTTTTCGACATAGTGGTATATTGGCAAGTCTGTTTTCTTTGGCTCTACTTGCTATCTGCTTGATATTTGTAAACTCAGCTTTGAGCACGCTGCAAAGTAATGCTATACAAATGGGCAGTGGGGTGGCCAGTTTCTGCTTTAAAGCTGTTATATTTAAGATGCATTGAGTTTCTCCTTTCTACTTATACAGCTTAAAATTATTATTAATTAAAATTAGACCTTTTTCATTTGAACAAATCTTACTGTATTGCTTGCTGGACTGCTTCAAGAATTATGCCTTTGGTCTTTAATATTTTAGTTTGATTTATAGAAGCTTGTTTGTTTGTTTCCAAATGATGTCTCTGGAAAGGAAAATACCCTTAAATTCTCAAACAAGAGTAAATGATGTCTCAACAGCCAACAAATATCAACTCCAATGTTTTTTGTATCTTCTCTTGTCCACATAAGCAGACCCCTGGGAAGCCAGGCTAAGTTGTCAACCTATAGTTCATGCAAAGGCTAGAGAAAAAGCGTGTCCAGTGATGGAAATGCATGGAAATGATGGAAATGCAATGGTATTTCAGTGTCTTTACCAAAAAAGAGACTTAATTTGTCAGTGTCTAGCTCCATGTTTATCCCCACATAAAATGACCAGTGACATTCTAGTAATGAATAAAGTGCGTGCATTTGCCAGTGCAGACAATCCATACATGTGAATATATTGTTATAATTTTGGTGTGACAAAAACATAGTCTGTACTCCTTGTAAAAATCCAGCCCTGCTTCAGTCTTATCCTCATCTGTTGTGACTTCTATGTGGACGCTTCAGAAAATCCCTGTTTTGCAGTGAGGCTACAAACTCTGATGATAGGATTTGTAATTATATATCAGACTGTAGGGTCATTGGCTAAAGTTACTATTTTAAAATATACTTCTCATTGCTCTTCTGATGTATTGAATTCCACTAGGGGCAGTTATACCAGTAACTGAGTGCTTGTGTGCTGTATTCATTATGGTTTTGACAGGACTTTTACAGTCTCCCTTAAGCAGTGGTAAACAGTGTTATGTGAAACATGTCAGTGATCTCAGGAGCATTTTCTGTGCAAGTGTCTACTTCTGTGCAAGTAGAAATGCAGTGGTGGACTTTTTTGAAAAATATTCTGGTGTGCAAAAAAATTGGTGATCATGAGGTGCTATCATCAGCAGAACAGTTTTTGGAAGAAAGAAACTTTACTGGTAAGGTTGATGTTGGTTTCTGCGTAACAAGATTAAAGGAACAAAACACTGTTAGCAACCTACACCTCCCACAAATTTGGTTACAAAATCCAATGTGCTCCATGGCATCTCAAGATCACTGGAAGTCCTGAAGCTCCAGGTAGTTGGCCTCTGCCCCAGCTTCTCAGGAAGAAGTTCTGGGAATCTGGGAACCTTGGACCACAGGCCACCAAACAAGCTGTTGAAAATCCCAGAGACTTTAGCTTCCATACTTTTCATGAGGGTAGGTGCCGACACAAGGGAGTGAGTTTTCCCGCTTGTGAAAGAGCTTTCTGACCTATTTGTGGCACCCTTACCTTTCTTAAGGGTCCTATGAACTTGCTAAGATCACTTCAACATATTCCAAATGGAACTAGACTTCTTTTTATTGTATTGTAATTAATGTTGTGCAATTGTAATAGTCTAATTATTATTAATTACATTTTCCAAATGTAATTAAATTTCTTTGCATGGAACAAAGACAATCAGTAGATCACAATTAACTGTACTTCTTAAAAAAAAAATTAATATGACAGATTATGGTAAGTCAGTACAAATAACCCATTCCTGTATGTCTTATAGCTGTTAAATATGGATAATTTACACAAATAGTTACTTTATCCTAGAGTAATTGCTTTGTAGATCTTTGTGATGCATTTGCTGGAAATTTGCTTCATTTGCTTTCCTAATACATTTCAGCAAACATCAAACAGCCCAAAATGGCACGCATAGGAATTTGAAAAATGTATCTCAACTTCTCAAAGAAATTCAGGAAAAGAAATATTCATGTGTGCAAACTATGCAATAATGTACATAGACCTTTGCAAGAAAACAGTCTAAAGAGAATTTGGCACTCTTTGCATAAAAGAATGGGGAAGACTTGACTATCGTGTGACTGATGTGCAGCAGGGAAGTCCAGTGGCTATAACAGGAAGCTGACAGGCAGAGTGACTGGGTGACATTGCTGTTGAGTCTCTGACAAATCATAAGATTTCTTTCAGTCTCCAGTCTACAAAATACCTGCAACCCACGCTTCACTCAAAAAGAAGCATGAAACAGGCCTTGTGTCAATCTGTCAGGGAGGATTCATCTCACTTGACTTTAGTCAACTAAAAATTTCGCATATGGTCTAAACTTGTGTAAGCTCCCTTTATAGAACATTAATTTATCCTGGAAGGAACCTCTGGAGGTCCTCTCCTGCTACTCGGTGTCAGTGGAGACTGAAAGGCAGCGACTCTAAGCCACAACAACTAGCTTAACTTTTAGGCAGCTATGGGACTTTGTAAGTTAATGATGGGATTTAGTTTAGATAACCTAGCCTCCTCTAAATGACTTAGTTTTAGTTCAACTCTACTATTTCCAACATTCAGCCACAGCATGGAGTAAAAAGAGCCTACCTATCCTGTCAGCTACCCTGAAACTTACCCAGTTCCTGATTTATCACTTCCATGGCAGAAGGAAGAGGAATATAAAATTAATCACACATGTTGGCTCAGCAAATGCATCTCACAGCATCTATAAGATCTTGGCTGAACAAGACCTGCATGCGTTGAAGGGAAAGAAATCAAAATAAAGCGCTCTGAGACCAGTTCCTTCCTCTTCTTTCTCTAATTAGTTTAGGGGAGAGAAAGTGAGAGAAAAATGTAGGCTATGAAATCCTGCAGCCAGAAGAAGAGAAGGAACAAAATAAGGATCTCGTTAAACATCACTACTGCTGCAGCTCACCCTTCAGAGTGCTGGTAATTTTCAGCTCACTCCACATGGGCCCACACCTTCCAACTTTCACCCCTACAGAACGCCATCATCAGTTACATCATCCCCTCGTCCCGCAAAGATTTCCTGTTCTTCCCTCTGGAAAAGTGCCCTCTTTGTGAAGTAACCGCCTCATTAAATAAAATTGAACTCTGTACTCACAAAAGTCCTTATTTTATTTAACTGCATCAGCAAGAAGTATGGGGGAAGAAACACTTACAAAAAAAGGAAATGGGAAAGAGAACAATCTAGAAAGCTTCTTTATCCCATGATGACTCAAACATCTTTTCCTATACTAGTTGCAACACTTGACTGTCAGAAATTAATCAATTCTTTCTTGCTTTGTCAATTTTTTTCAGAACCTCTAGGGAGATCTTCCACCATTACCTGTCTAGCAACCATTGTTTTGAATTAGAACCTTCATTGTTCTATCATGCCTACATGTCTTTTCATACTTTTTCATACTCTTTCATGGCCAACAATGAAGCTAAAAAATCCCTAAACCTGTTTTCCTCTTTCAAAAATCTTATTACGCCCATCTTTAACAGTTACAATGTCTTCCTTATAACAGATGTCTAGGAGCGGAGTCACCAAGTTCAACAGTACTACTTGCTAGACTAAGTGGAGGACTTCTGGGGTTGTGGACAGTTCCCAGCTGGGCTATAAGCTGAGGTATCTCCAGATTGAAGGAAAGCACATGGGACATGAGACAGGGCCACCTTCCCTTTCCTCCATTTTGCTTGATCTTGTAGGGAGGTAATAGTTGTGCACCTGCAAAGAGCAATTTGCTATTGAATGAAAAGATTCTTATAAACATTACTTGGACTGAAGTGGGTGACCTTGTATGAGCAGTGGTGGCGTGCTTAGATTTGTAACAGAATCATGGCATGACAGGAGCCCATGGCTTTTATAAGGATGGAAGAATTTGGTTTTCTCCTGGCAAACATTACTCTCATTGTGGGTTTTTTCCCCATAAGAACTTGTCTGTTACATAAAGCAATTTGTCTTCAGAAACAGCAATAACATCAATGACGGGTGACATCATAGATTGTCCCTCTAGTATAAGTTTGGTTGATGAAGTGAAAAAAGTTGTTTGTAGCTACAGTACTGATTGTGGCTACTAGCTTTTTTCTTTTGTAATTCTCATTTCTCAACTTCATGCGAGATTGACACTAAGCTTTGTCACTGACAGCTTGCCTATTTCAGTGAGATTCACACAAAGAAAACGTGTGAAAAACTGAAATGAGAAGGTTCTGTTTGTAGATTGTTGTAATGCAGGAAAATAAAATATGTGCTGAATGTGACTAGGCAGAACTTTAGAAACAAGAATGTTATTATTTCTTTCCTTTTTGCTAAAGGCATATTTGACTTTGCTGTCAATAGCACTTGCAACAATGAAACAGAAAGGAAATGTGTATCCAAATTGCTAAACTTTGACTACTGGTTCAAAATATAGGTGCACATTTGGATATTAATATATTTTTCTGGCAATGCGTATACAGCAGAACTGATTATCATGGTGGTGATGAATGATAGTAGTATTCAAAATTTAAACCTGTTTCCAAATTTTACAGCTATTTTTATCAGAGGTTAAACCCCAGCTATGGATGTGAACATCCACAGACTCACTCCGATATCCAGTATGACTCCCAATGTGCCCACCTCTCTTTATGATCTTCTGTATTTCTATCTTCCAGTCTCCTTGATTCTTTTTCTTGATTTGCACATAGTATTAGTCTGCCATTTAACTTTAATTTTTTAAGCTAACTAGAAAGAAGGGGCTGAACAAATATTGGAAACATTTTCTTTGAGTATCCATTTGAATTAAACAGCCAGGTAACATTTGACCATGTTTGTGACCCTTTCATGTTTGCTTTTCATGAATTTTCAAGTGTTTGATCTCTGTTAGGGAATGGATTAGCAAAAAGCAAATTTGTAATTCAAATGCTGGAAACTCCACCAGCACCAATTTAAAATTGTATATTCAGATATTATATTTGAAATTTGAAATTCACATTGATTTGATTAATGAAGTGAGTTGCAGCCAGATCATGTGCCTCTGAATGTCTGTTATTTCACCCGGGGAGGAAAGTGATAAGGTCTTTTCAACAATCTTTCTACCTAAATCTAATCCTGTTTTTTCAGTTCTGTGTGTGTCCTGGTGCGATTTAGTGCAGCCTCCAGGTTGTTCTAACTTCTATCAATTGTGAAAACCACCACCAACACTGCTGCTATGCTGGGGTGGTGAGCAGGTCAAACTGGATGGGCTGGCATCTGGGAAGCGCAACTCATGTCAGTGAAGAAAGAGATGACTGACTTAATTACTTGTAATTTTGGGATGGCGTGTACCAGCAATATATTTATTGATTCTAGTAATTCTCACCGAATTAACAAATGTACAGTTTCACAAATAGTTCAGGAACATAAAAAATGTGACATTTTAAGACTAAATTATTCATTGCAAATTATTCACTGAGTTCTGCTAACATAGATAGATGAGACCGGCTGTTCCTTTCATCTTTGTTGTCTTGCAAGGACGAATGCCAACTGTGTGTTGTCACTTGACAGAACGTGAAGGATGCACCAAAAACACATTCCCAGTGAAATACAAACACTGCAGTCATACTTGCTGTGTTCTGTATACAAGACTGTTCAAGCAGTAAAGCATGTGATACGGATGAACCTCAAAACATTTCTGAAGCTGAGAAGTCTCATAAGATGATTTTTTTTTTTTTTAAGATGTTTTTTTAATGCATCTTCTCTTGCCACCCAGTCTGCCCCTGGGGCAATCAGTTAGCTAATATCCATGGGGAAAATGGTCTTTCTTACTATGCACAATAACTTCACATCAAAACTTCAAAGATGTTTAAAATACTTAAGAGAAGTTCTAATTTATTCTTTTTTCTTTCAACACTTACAAAACCCCTCGATCTCCACATTCTTATATCAAATTCACTGCCTGTCCCCTTTTTCTCTTGTCTTTTTTTTTTTTTTCCCCTCCCCATACGTGTGCTTGCTAAAAGACCAACATACTCAGGAGCATATTATCTAGGGACAGTGGAGGATGTCAGAAGGAACTGACCTTCGTAAAAGGGCTGTTTTCTGTCCCATATACACTCTCTATTTTTCATACTAATTGCTTTTCCTCTGTCAGAATTTTTTCTTTTTTTTTCCTGTAAAAAAAAAAAAGGAAGAAACAATGATCTCCCTGCAGCATTCGTTGATATAATGCTGAGATCAGCACATCAGGGCTCCCATGGAAGGAGAGGAGGAAGAGGGAAAGGGGAGCATGCAGGGTGGCTTGCCCTGGTTCCCATTTCCATGGGCTAGAAGATACCCCAGTCAGTTACACTATGAGACATCCTACATCTATTGGAGCATCTCTCTTGGCCCCAGAAGACTGCTCTGGAGTAATTACTGTAATAACACAGGGGTAACTATTTTATAAATAGGAAAATAGAGACAAATAGATGGTAAGTGAGAAGATGAGGGCCATATGTGGATTTTTCAGAACTACCATGAGCAGAAAATGTAACCTGAGCTACAAACACACATTTCTGCTCCATCAGTGAGCAAGGATGTCGTGTTTTGGCGTATGCCATTCTTTCCAACTGAGTTTTAGTCCACTGATATAAGCAAAGGATGGATTAAGACTTTTAAAAGCTATTTAGAGCCGTTTTAAAAAGTGGACATGAATGTGTTAATACAGAAGGCTTTTCTTTTCTTCAGCAGAGTTCCATAAACTACTTGTGTTTGTTTATTACTGTGAAACCATTTCTCTGATTCAGGCAGTTACAAAGATTGTTGGCTCAAACAGGTTGAGTTGATCCAAGATTTTCCTGTTAAAAGCTTAGATAAGCTTGAATCAGCAAATACTGTCCATCATCTTAACACATGGATACAAAAGGAGAAATTTTAACAAGCCCTGGCTGAAGTGGGAAAAGCTAAATGCAATAGATTACCCAGCTGAAAAAACAGACTGGAAATTTACTTTAGAAAACTCACCTTACAGAGTTTCGCCTAATAAACCACATACATATGCTGTACTAAATCTCGTTTGGTTTCAAAGAATCATCACAGAGACCTATTTTACTCCTATTCCTGATGAAAATTTGGTCTTGCCCTAAAAGGGTATATACACTAGTTATGAACATTGTTTCTTCTGTTTTCCTGGACTTACCTTTTTATTCTGAAAGGCTTCAGAAGCAGAGTAGGTGAACTATTTGGGACAGAATCTGAGCAAACTTGAAAGTGAACCAAATCCCAGAAGATTTCTCCTTGAACTGTGAAAGGATACACTTAACCTTTTTTTTTCCCAACTTACTTCTTGTTTTCACACACCTCCAAAATTGCAGGTTGTAGTTGGCACTGAAAGTGGGAGCATGGAAAACAATGGAAAAGTTTGTTCCTAGAGAATTTCCAGACCAGCTTTGCAGGCTTAGAGAGATGGACAGCTTGAATACGTATCAGACTGCAAGCAGGTTATCTGACCTAAACCAGCCCTTCCCTTATTTGTCTATCAGAAGCTCAGCATCAAAGTAATCTCTACTTTCCCATACAATGGCAACTTCCAGAATACTTCTGAATGCATAGGATTGTCATGCTGAGAGATTGTTCCTAGAAAGATGACTCATGAGGGGGTTATATCATTGTGTTATTCTGTCCACATTTCTGCTCTGCCCCTGACAGCAACAAAGGTCTCTCTCTATATATATATATAAAACATACATATGTTTTGAAAAACACCTACTTTTAGAATCAGGCATATTGTTAGAAATGAATTATTGCCAGTAAGACCTACCTTCCATATTCTAGTAACATATATATAGACAAATATAAATACCATACTCTTGCAGTATGCTGCATGAACTTAGAAATTTGGAATATATATAGTATGTATAGAAGCTATCTATTGTGCTGCAGTGATATGCCTAATAGTGTGCTTGGTTCATCTTAAATACCTCAATTCAACTGTCTTCTAAGGGTTTTTTTCTGCTACATCCCAAATCTTTTTTTTAAAACCTTCCCCCAAATTTAAAGCAAAATCCTACATTTATTTTCTGTATTCAGTATTCCCAAATCTGACAATTTACTTAATTTTAAATGAACAAAATAGTGTATTTCAATAAAACCAACCTTCCCTTCTTTGGATCATTTACTGTTTAAAGAGCAACTAAATGCATTTCATGGGAAGCGTTTCCCTTCATGATGCATTAACTAGTGAACGGCTCAGATGATACACAGCTCAGAGCTCTCTGCAGGCTGCAGGCCACTGCTGCTTCAGTCAGGTCAGAATTGTACACTTACCAGTTAGTGGGTTTTCAGGCCTTGACATACCTCAGAAAAGACAGCCCCTTTGTAGTAGTTTTCCCTAGAGAAAAGTTGGAAAGGGTGTTGAGCTTGCTGCACATTGAGTAATGTTTAGCACGGAAAAAAAAATTTTAAAAAACTCTGTTGTGAAGGAGCTTGCAGAGTTGTACTGCTGTGCTGGGGAGCTTTTCTGAAAGAG
>NC_134312.1:28960635-28995635 GCF_964195595.1 Calonectris borealis
GCTCTCAACTCTTACATCTTCTATAAGAGCCTGTGATTTGTCATAGGGAAAAAAACCACAACCTTGTATTTGATCTTCTTTTTTTCAAATTTTTACACTGGATCCAAGATATTTAAATGCAGAGGAGCATCTCCTTCTGGGTGCAGATATCCACCCATTTGGATCTCAGCAGAGGACAAGGACACATATGGCCTTACAGGTATGAAACTGCCAGCATTCAGCAGCATTGAAAATCAGGCTGTCCTATTCAGAGGTTTAAATATGGACTTGTGTGCTTAAAGTAGAAAGCCACTGTGGAAATACCAGCCACGGGACTATGAAAGCACAGGTCTTCTGAAAACACGTTCTTAAGCACAAGCACATTTGTTCATATTGTGTGGGATTATGTTTGCAGTGAAATCTGGAGATTAAAAAAAAAAGAAAAAAACACATTTTTTTTGTTTACCTTTTGAAAATATATTTAAGTATCCCTGAGTAGCAAACATGGGAATTTGTTAGTGCAATGCATATTTCTAACAAAAGATGGGAATGGGGAATGGATACAGTTTATTTGTAAATTAAATAAATATGTTTCCTCCATGCCCTTGAGAAGTAGCTGATTTATCAGTTAATAAAATAATCATACACCACAGACTTGTGCTTCCAATTTGTTTTAAAAAGAAATAACATTACATTTTTGACATATATGAATACAAATGTAACACTAGAGGAAACTTTGTGAGTAGCCCTGTATATATATCACCAGCCCTGCATGAATTACCTTAACTTGCTTTTTCTCTGCTATTTATGGGATGGATTCTGCATAAACACTTATTTCTTCAACAATTCCTAACTTATGTGAATGACCCTATAGACTCAATGAGACTACTGACTAGAAAGGTGGCTATTCGTTTGAATAAAGAATGTAGAATGTTCATTTAGCACAGGTGAAAATAGAAGTTACATTCAGGAATTTAGTTTTAAATCTGCAGCTAGACTTCACTAATATATACAACTAACAACATAAGCTAAACTTAAAAGTAAATATATTTATGAAAAAAACTATGGCTGAATCGACTGTTTTTCTCGACTAAAAATGTTGATACAAATTTCAGCTCTGCAGAATTTGGACACATACAGTTTGTGTTGGACAGAAGTGTTCCTGTGCATCTCTCAGAAGGGGAAGGCCTATGTCTCTTAGCAGATTTCTTTTTATTTTATTTTAATTCTTTTTAAGTTTTGTGGCCGGCAAACCATACCGTAGAAAACACACAGGAGTGTTGCAAGTAGAGGTAAGCGGATGGCAGATTCCAGCATGCTACATGGCATTTCAGCCCAGCAATGGCTGCGAGAATGCAACGAGCATGGATCTGAAATCCTTTTGTGTATATGGGGCTCCTTCCCGCAGCCCTTATATGAATAACTGACTTCAGTGTGTCTGCTTGCGTCAGTAAGGAGTAGTCCCCTGAGCAGAGTGTGCCATTTCAGACCTTCGGGTTTTGTGTTTGATGGGAAGATGGGCTTTTTAGCATTCCCATCCCCACCCCTCCCGCCTCTTGCTCTAATCATCTTCTCCTTTTTTGGACATATACCTCTCCCTCTCTGCTCTTTAAATTCCCTCTGCTCCCTCCTGTATATTAGCCTCAGTTCTACTTTGTTATTTGTGTTGCTTGCTTCGTCCTCCCTCCATCACTACTCCAGACACTTCTCTCCCCTTTGCTAGTCTGTTCTGTTCCTTGGGGATCCTTCACACTCCCCCACAACTGAGTAGCTTCTCATTTCCAATGGTATTTTAAAAACTCTAGGCTATATTCTCTTCTTTTGAGAGAAATTAAAAAAAAAAAAAAGAAAAAAAACCACAAAATAAAACAAAAAAAATCCCTTCTCCAGAAACTTTGCTAGTTTAAACTCAGAGACTTCCAGCCAAATTCTCTTTTCAAAGCGCCAGGGGAGATTGAGTCCTACGAGGACGCCGGGGCACACCACCCACTGAAGTTCACAGAGCCACAGGCAATCGCCAGAGGTCCTTGGGCTCTGCTGATCAAGCCCTTCTACGAAGCAGGAAAATCTTCTCTCCTCCGCCAGCAGCACAGCCCTCTGAAAATCAGTGTGGGTGTTGGTGCAGCATTCGCTCTCTGACGGCCAAAGCAGGCTGAACTCGACAGGAGCCTCTCCATTGACTTCCGTAGATATTCGGAGGGTCAGGCCTCTGGGGGAGACGCACCCAGGTGCGAGGCAGAAGCTTTCGCTTTCTCATGTATATCTGTGGAATAAGTTATCAGAGAATCATGATACTTAACACTGCTATTTCTCAGAATACATTGTGACAGCATTTTCTGCTAAAGCATGCAATTTTTCAATATAAATTAGTCCGTTCTCCTTTAAAGAAAGACAAACTTGTGGTGGGTGTCCCTTCTGAAAGTTGAGGACTTCTCTGCCCATCCTACTCTATATTTCTTTGAAGTACCAAGCCAGACTTTCTGCTGAAAGCCTCCAACTGAGACTACTTAAGCTGTCAGTTGCACCGGTGTAAATCTGGAGCTAACCCCACTACAGCGTTCACAGAGGTTAGCCAAGGACGGGTCCTTCCCTCATCAATTCGTGTGCTGAGCAGCACCTGGGGACCACCAATGCAAGAGAGCACAGACTCATACCGGCTAAATACTGATGTCAGGGAGAAATGCCTAAGGCAGAAGGAAAATAAACAAACAAACAAAGAGAAAGAAAGAGAGTAAAGAATTAGACCAGAGAGGGGATAAAGGAAGGAGTCAGAAACCAGGGAGTGGCAATGGGTTTGTCATTCTGGTGCACCCCCGAGGAACAGGGTGCAGAGGGGAGAAGAGGGCACAGGCAGGACGGAACGCTCTCACATCACCCCATAAAACATTTCAGCAAAATTGCTGTGTTGTGTTTAAATCTGGAATTCAATGAAATTCTTTTCTTTTTTTTTTTCCCCCAAATTCCATCTCAGTATGTGATATTCTGTAATGTAAGAATATGTTGCCGTATTTGAGTTTTTTTTTTTTTAACATATGCCCATTTTATAATCAAACTAAGACACTTTGGACTAAGCAGTTGCATTGATTAATCCACACCTCAGATGTGCTGGAAGTATGAGGTGAAATGCACCTGAGGTGTGCATTAATCAGCCCTACCATGCAGTCTGTCCTGTCTCGCTGCTTAATTAAATTCCAAACCAAATAGTTTTGGGGAGAAGGTTAGGAGGGACCACTTTTTTAAGTGGGTTTTACATGAGCTGTCCACAGCGCATGGAAAAAAAATACAAGATATATTTAGAACAATATTTTAATTTGCGATACTTTACTAGATTAGCTGGAAAGAATGTAATGTTTAAAAAAGGAAAATGTGATTAAGAAGCTTAAGTGCACAGTATATTACATGAAAATTCTGATCATAAAGAAAGGTAATATCTACTCAAAATTATAATTTCTGTACTTTTGAAATCATCTCAGCAAGAATTATCTACCCATATCAAATTGTAGCACTTGTCAAAATCAACTGTAAAGCATCTCAAGTGCTCTTCTGAATCAACAAAACAGATGTATAGCGATGTGAGGTTGCACTGAAATGGAAATAAAAGTGAACCAGATGCCAGTCATTGCCCTTAATCTCTTGAACCCGCCACTTAACACAGAGGATACCACAGGTCTTTGGGACACTGTTTAGAAGGGGAAGAAATCAAGACTTGAATCTTAATAACATACGCAAAAACACTCTATAAAATTATTTTCTTTCTGCTTTAGTAGAATCTGATATGCTCAAAGATCACCTTGCCCTGTTCATAAACATAAGGCAATGTTTGAAACAGCATCCTATTTCAGCTTTAGACAGGCGGAAAAACTGAAATATGTGAAACTTATAAAAAGGTGTTTACATTTTTAAAATAGCAATTAAATATGCTTAGTGGTTCAAAAGTCACAATCCCCCTCCTTTCAGTAAATATGTGAAATGTTGTTCATGGGATAACGCCTGCAGCATAATGAATACAATGAATATAGCTTTAGTTAATATTACAATATTGCTGATTTTCATTAGGGACTTAACAGATGAAAAATGTCTGCAAGCATCTGCCATTAGAAAACAACAGCTCTAACCCTATAGCCTCGGACATGGCTTTGGAAGTGAGCTCCTCTGCAAATTTTCTATAACCCACCTTCCCTGGAAACATGATGAAAATGACAGTTTTTTCCTTGGTTTTGTGATGATGGTGCCTTCCACAAGCGTGATGCACCTGGAGGGGCTAAGGGGAACATAGACCACAAAATGAATGATCATTTCCTTCACCTGTCCTGTGAACTGGTTAGGCCCCTGCATCACAGGTGGAGGGATTTTTGTAGACTGATGGGGTACTGCAGAACTATACCATTTATCACACTTTACTTGCTTCCCTGTTTTCAATTACATTTAGACTTGAAGAATTTTTAGTAACCAATGCAATGCTGAAAATTACTGACTTCTCTGCCGCAGATAATGAAGCCATCGTAGCATAAGCTATGCATAAAGTAGCCCATTTTCATCAGCAGCATAACAGGGCAAACATGGACTGATAACTGTGGAGCCCTTCTGACCCCATACCGAGAGAAAGTCCAGATGGACAAAAACCTCTCTCCAGGGTGGACCGAGGGGTCAAAGCCCCAGTCTGGATGCCTGAGGATTAGACTCCTGGACTCAAGGCAACATGCCTCTGTGGCTCAGTCCAGACAAAGCTACCAACCTCACAAAAAGTCCTTGCTCTGGTTTTGCTGCCGAGGCTCAGAGGCAAACATGCTCATTTGCCCAGCTGAGGATAGGAACCAGTTACAAGTATTTTAGTCTAATTTAAATGCATTTTGGCAAAGCTAATTCAGATGTCAGCCTTTTCTGGATTTCATCCATCATTGACTCCCGTATAGAATTTGCCCCCTTGTCCATAGTATGCAGAAACAGCAGACTATCAGTTCTGGATTTTGAAAAAAGACTCAAATAAGAGTGTTCGAGACCTTTTGAATTCAGCACATGTGACAATTTGCAAAGCTGCTGAGCAACACTTCTCCTGCAGGTTATGTGCTGCAGGCAGGACGGATTCATGCAAAAGAGAAGACAAAGTGGCATCTACTTTTAATTCAGTTATGACCACTGTCACTGATTTTTTTGATACAAGCTGGTTAACCAAAAGGGCAAGTCCTAAAGAAGAACAAAGGAACTGAGCATGAGGTCTCAAGTTCTAGTTTCCAACTCTGCCAGTGATTCACTCTATAACCTCGGGTAAGTCAGGTAACTTCTGTGTCTAGTGTTCTCTTAACATTGTAAAGATTAAGCACACTGAGGAATTTCTCCAAATTTTCCAAATGTGGAAGTGATTTTGCTGGGTGCCAGAGGTCAACAGGCTATTATAAAACCAACAACAGAGAAAAGAGGAAAATTAAAGCTTCAGGCAACATAAATATATAGAAAACTCTAATAGATACCTGTTCAATTCAGCATAAAACCCAGCCAAGGCAGGCAGGTATGGTAGCAGCTGAAAAGTTATGCAGAAACAGAAACAGGACAAAACATTTCTTCTTATGCCAAGGTTCAGAGTGGGCCCAGTCATGGCCTCACGCACACAGGCATGGCATATCTGAATGGTCCTCCCATCCTTCTGCTTCTGCTCCATCTTCCATCCCTTCACCAACAGCACTGCAGCAGTGCTTGTTAAGATAGAAAACCTGACTTTCCTTCCTCTATTTTCCTCTTGAAAGTGCAAGCTCTGGGATTTTGGGGGGGTTTGGTGCTTTGGTTTGTTTGGTGGGGGTTTTTTTGTTGTTGTTTTAAAAAAAAAAAGGACATTCTGGTTTTGTTTGGCACAAAAGCAAAGAGTTGAAGGGATTTTTGCTGTTTTCTAACATTCTAGGAAGCCCTGAATACATACCAGCAAAGTGGTTCCTGTCAGTACTCAAAGCCCCAAGAGAAATATCTCAAGAGAGCTACATGGCTTTTCCATGATGAAGACCCGAGGTGTGTCCCAGGGACAGCTCCAGGCACCCCAGCACGCCCAGTCCACCCAGAGCTGCTGCAGTCTGGCATGGGCGGATGGCCCAGCTAGTGCAGACCGCTTTGCAGCAGGACTCAACAGACAGCATGGTGCACGGAATATTTGCATCCTTGTCCGCAGGAAGGGCCACTTCTCTCCTCTCACAGAAGTCCAGAGGAAGTCGCACCATAGTGGAAGCAGCTTGCCCTGAGCTGTACGCAGAGCAGAGCTGCACCACAGCATCAGTAGTTCCCACTTCTGTGCCGGGCCATGTACACAGAGAGACAGAAATGTGCCTCCAGCTTTTTCTTCTCTCCCGTGGAGGTGGCAGCAGGTCCCAGCTGGCCACCAGCTTGTGTTCAGGCTGTGGAGGAGGTGTTTAGTTGTACAGTGGACTACTTAGAGAGACTTCCATAGTGAATATCAATTCCACTAACTCCATAAGCTTTTGAGTCAGTTTTCAGCAGATTTTTTATTCGGGCTGACATTCAGAATTCCTTCCCTGCACTGTATATGATGACACTGTGGTAAATGTATTACTCCTTTCACCTGGCCTCGTTTCCTTTCCAACCCAAACACATAACAGAAATCATTTCAGCTTTCTAGATTATTGCCTGACAAAACTGTGGTGGCTGTGAAAGGCAAATCGATATTACAGCTGTTCTCTGTTTTGGATTTCTTCTTTTTTTTTTTATTCCTTTGATTTGGATACTCTCTGAAATGCCGAGCAAAATTGCATTATCTGTTGCACCACAGTACATATATTGTTGTTCCCAAAGGTTTACTTATAACGTTCACAGCACCATTTATTTTTTTTCCTTTCCCCCCATTGTCATTTCTGTACAGATTTAATACAACAGAAACATGGCTTCCACTGGGAGCTACAGGTAGAGCAGTTCCAAAGTTCTCTATAATTGGTGTCTGCCATGGCTGCTCACAGTAAGTTATGTAAATCACAGCAAGGACCCACAACCCCTAAAGGCATGAATATTTTTTTCATTCAGTGCAGAGGATAACTACAGAATCTTAGTAATAGTCCCCTCCACATCAGGGATCTCCTTACCAGGCAAAGTCAAGGTCTAGAAACTGGCCATGTCAGTTCTGCAATTTAAATCCTACTGTTAAAGATGGTTTGGTAGGTGTTACAGTAGGTCAAGGCATTGTAGGCAATATTAGTTTTTAGGATGGGTTTTCCCTTCATAGCCCTTGCAAATCCACCTGCTTCTGTTTACATTCACTGCAGTAATTCCAGCAAACCACAGATTTGAATATTTATTTCTTTTTTTCTGTAACAACTCTTTAATCTAAAATGAAATGAGGGGCTGTCAGGGTTTCATTCTGAAAATGGAGGAATAATTCCACTGATTTTCTAGTGATGTATTTTAGTTAAAATCATGCCTTCCAAGTGATCAAATATGAGTTTACTATTAAGTCTGTTCCCTTTAAAATAGCACTGCAAGTGTGAGAATTTTTAGCCTAAATTCAATAAGTCAACTTCTGTCTTCTTATCATTTTTTATTTCTCCCACAAATCTTGCATTTATGGGTCATATACACCAGTTTATGCACTATCTATTAGGTAAGTGAATGGATCCTTAAAACATAGTAATTGTCTACATCTATTATGGGGAAAAGAAGATTTCCTAAAATAAAATCCTTGTTCACATTTCCACCTTGACTAGAAAACATCCTGACGCCCTTTGGCAAAGCACATGAAAAAAAAAAAAAAAAAAAAAAAGAGGATAAATGTTTTTAAAAGCCAGTTAAATCTGATTCTTCCGCTGCAGTTACCAGCAAGAATTCTGACAAAGAAAAATCTCCTTTGGGCTTGACTTTGCATATAGCCCCCCCCACGACTGAATCTTAATCTAATCTAATAACTTTTCTTATTTTACCTCCACCCCTTTTCATCTACTTACTGAGGAAAGCTAAGCTCAGAATCTGTATTTGGTTTTCACTGAGCATCTGCTTTTCTTTAATTCTTTTCATTCTTAAGAATATCAAGTAAATGCATACTATTCACACACAATATAGTATTAAATGTACACACAGGCATATATACACACATTCACTTTCAGGAACACACACGGGCTCTTCAAGGAAATTAGGTGTTTCTTAACAACGTGGTGTTAGGCGAAGCCATACACCTTAAGCCTGTTTTCCAATACACCCATTTTGCTTTGGGCTGTAACACCTGCACCGTGTCGCTTGCTGGTGCACGCAGTGTACGTAGGGATACAAGGACATGGCTGAAGCACCCCATTCTGGGACTGCCGTCAGCTCACTCAGGTCCCCTCAAGGCTTCGAGGAGGCAGACAAACAGGCTCCCAGGAGGACCCTGGTGAGGAAATAAAGGTGACTTAAAGCCTCTGCCTCTGAACAGCTCGGGGCCCTGCACAGCACAGCTCCAAGCTTACAGAAGAGTACCAGCCACTGATGCGGCCCAGGCTTAGTAAATTATTTTTCCATCAACTACAAAAGGCACCTACTCGGCCCTGTTTTTCATCATTCTACCAGCTAGACAGGTCAAAGAACAGAAAAGTTAGTGGCTGGTACGATTGGCTAGTACAAATTCAGTGGTTCAGTGGTTCAAATGTCTCTGTTCTCTATCATCTCGGAGGTAAACGTGAGCTATAATCATCCATGTGTCATGCTCAGCTAACCTGGCTATCGGCAGAAACAGCATGCAATTGAAATTTTGCCCAGCCTTAATCAATGGACTGTGTCCTCATGGAACGAGAGATAGCTGCTTCTGGCAGAGACAGGCAACTCCAGAAATCTCCTTCCTCTATGACAAATGCTATAAAGTTTTTAGATTACAATTGTTACATAAAATGATGCAAATAAACTGTATTTTTACTTGAAAAATGTTGTCCGGAAAGGCCAGCAAAATATATTCAGGCCATAATGGATGTGCGCACCTCCTGACCTTCATAGATTTTAGGTATTGCAAAAATTTACAATTAATTTGTTTGTTATTGATAAAACTTGTTTAAGGCTCCTGCAGTCTCTCAAATGGCTTAAAAATATGAAAACTATGATTATTTTAATTTGGTTAGCCAAAATCAAGCTGTTCTAGTACAATTCCTATTCTCCCTTGAGGCCCCTGAACTCCGAATGTGCAGGGTCTGGAATACTCACTCCCTACTGTAACATGAACCTCAAGGTAGAGTAAAGAGTACCTATTTTTCCAAGTGATTCAAGACTCCTAATTGCAGGTTAAGTTTTGGCTAGTTAGGACAGAGTCCAAAGGCTTTCTGCAGGCTGAAGTAATTTTTGTCTGGAAAAAATTATTGGGGAATGGGCAAAAAAAGAAATAAGCATTATAAAAATGTTGCATCACTCTGGGTTATGTCAGATGAGTTATGATAAGGAACACTGTGTCTGACATGAAGAATCACATTAAGTTAAAAATAAAATAAAAACTAAAGTGGGTTTGGTTGTGGGTTGGGTTTTTTCCCCCCAAACTCTGGTATGCTTAATTTCAGTTACTGGAACCGTGTTTTCTACCTTCTTTTTATGGCCTTTTTTATAAAAGGTAGCTGGTACTCACAAAAAATTTTGGGACCGTTCAAAACTTTTCACAGCTAATTAGTAATGCATGTAGCAAAACACCCGCCCTACCTCTGGGCCTTGGGGGTTGCCCTGGTTCACTTGTAACTGATTTATTTTTTAAGGTTGTCTGGCACATCTCCACCCCAGCTGCTTCCAAGAAATTTCAGCCCAGCGTCAGCTGGGAAAGATCAACTTCACATGCTGACATACAGAGGCGGCCTTAGGAATATTGGGGCCTCCGGTGGGAGGCGTCAATGGGAATCTTTGCTCTTTTTGCTGATCCAGGGATACAGTATCTGCCACCATACAGGACTTTTTTAAAGCGTTTTCCTTGAAAGAACACTCACCTGATTACTACACTATGTTTTTCCTCAATCAGAAACAGAAGTGTTATCTTTACCAGATTTGTGGCTCATTATGTAGGGCTGAATGGTGGATGGCTTTTGCAGGCATCCAAAACCATTGCTAATGACTTATGAGCTGCCAAAAAAACCATGCTATTTTATAGACTGCTTAAATTTTACAGAATACAAAAGAGGCTAGAGAATGATTCTGATATCTTTCCTTGTGTCTGAGTAATGGCTTACTTTGCAAGTCTACTGCTGAAGCTGATGGCCACAAATCCTAAAATCCTAACCCTTTTCCTAGGGATACATGGCTTTATTTTTTTGTGATTATTTTTATTCAGAACTTTCCTGAAGAAAAATTTCTACTATGTTCCCTCCTTCATTTTTCTTCCTCTTAGGTTGCAAATTAATTTTGTCACCAGCCTTCTTCCCTATGCTTCCATCTGGTGCCCTTCTATCCATTTCCAAGAGCATCTGAACCATCATTTACACAAAATACTGTTTTTTAAAAAATGTAATATCTAATTGAGTCCACTAGTAAAGGAAGAAAGCATCTCTAATTTTAACGTACAGCACCTGATTCTACTTAAATTCAGAGACAGCCACTCACTTCAAGATATAGGCTGGCAGTGAATTCTACCTCTGGGTTCACCTTTCCAAATTTGTGTACAGAGCTGAATGTTTGAAAGATTTTCATCTGTTAGTCACAGGTTTGGTTTGATCCAAAGTTGAGAGGATCCAACGGGAAATTCCGTGGTTCTTTCTTTTTTCTCCAAACTTCAACAACCTTTTTCTTCACATACATAATTTTGGAACAGCAATACGGAACTTAATTGTTTTCAGAAGTGGAGGCAATAATAAAAAAAGCAGAAATGCAACTTTAGCACGATGAAGAAAACTGGGTGTTGCTAGAACATCAGACCTTTGATTAAAACAATATTCTTAGAAATTTTTTTTCCCCAGCTAGATAAGCTGAACAAGATCCCTGCAGTTTAGCTATGCAACATTACTCAGTTTAACTGTTACTTTATGTTCGCCTGTGTTCAGATGCTTATAGTGAGAGAGCATTCCCAACCCGCACAGAGACAGAGACTGTATTTTGTTAGGATAGCAGACTTGTTATGTTCCGTTCAGCTCAGCACCATTAAGTTTCTGGGTCTAGCGTTTGCTGTCTGCCACCAGGATTAATATCTCAGTATTTTCTTCCTAGTCTATGGTTACATTTCAAGAATTGAATGATCATTCAGAAAGTTGGCTTCAGTTTATGAGCTGTTAAAGCTAAGAGACACAGTACGTCAAAACAAAAAGAAATAGTCGAAGTTATAATCATTAACATTAGCTTCGTCCTTAGAGTCTTTATCACTTGGCACATAATGTGCAACCATTCCTCTTACAATACTTTCACTCATATCTAAAAAGATTATTTTCTATGGAGGACACAGAGAGTACCTTTGTATTGTTTTGTGCTTTGTGAGAAGGTGGACTGAGAACTCTGGAGACAGAAATCTTGCATTTACACCCCTAGGATATCTGGCACTGACAGATGAAGTGAAATTGTCCCCACACTACCCCATTAGCAGACCCCAGTCTGGATTTGGAAGCTGAGTGACAGCTCAGCTGTTGTGCCCTTTCAATTTTTTCCCCCATCATTGAAGACCGTCAAGGAAGAGACTCGGTAGGATCAAATGAAATGCTGGTTGGGCCATACAGACGCCCGCTCTCTGGGATCCCGGCAGGAGCCACTACCTCCCTTAACACTTCTAAAGAAACATCCGATGAGGGCAGAAATTCCCAGGCAGCTTGAAGGTAGACCTGGCTATCTGGGCCGATTGGAAGACTCTTTCCAGAACATGACTTTTTATTTGTAAAAATAATTCCTTACCCAGGAATCTTATATAACAATTTCCTTTGCCATAACATGTGTATCTTCAGAAAAGCTCAAAGCCATGTTTATTCTTCCTAAATTTAAAAAAGCTAATAATTGTCTAATACTAATGCTAATAAGTGTCACTACCAACATTGCCTCTTATTGTGCTGTCACACACCCCCCTTGCATTACCTGTAAATTTATTTTTCTATCATTTTAATTTTTCTTCATTTAGTATTTGGCATACAGGTCCAAAGTTCAGGCAAATATAACAATCAGTTGAGAAATACTCACCAGACAAGTATTCATGCACTCTTGTATCACCTGACATACGGTGAACAAGCTGATGAATGACTCAGGATTTAAATGGTAATTACCATTCATCATTATAATAGACTTGCTAATTCATAAATTCTTGGTAAGCCAATTTTCTATAAAAAGGTTAATAATAAGAGTGGAAAAGAAAGAAAAAATAGCCCTAGTGTGATAAAAAATGTAAAAGCTAGAATATCTTCACTGCCACATATCCCTTCTAATGATTGAGTAGCTTTGCACCAAAGTGCTTATTGACGCAGTACCACTTGCTGTACCAGGGCTCTGATGGAAACAAGGGTAGGTAGAAAAATGCAGGACCTTACTGCTCAAGGAGGAGGCTGAAGTGTGTCAGACAAGACAAAGAGACTAAGTCAGTCACACATGGCAGAGGCAGACAGGGTCCCCCTCACTCATTTCCTAGTTTTCTAGTACTTGGTGATAAAGTCATGTTCTCAGAACTGCTCACAACATACAGGGTAGGGGAAACTGTATGGGAATGTTCCTGGGACTCCTAAGTGGTGCTGTGAGAAATGCACTGAGCCAGCCATCATACCTGATCTGAACTGGTCTCGCTGCCCATAGCCTCATTGACTGTTCTACTTCTATCAATTTCTCCGAATAAAAGAAACATGATGTTGTCTCTTCTCTGGTTAAAATCATTTTTTTAAAAAAAAAAAAAGGAAGGAAAAAAAAGAAAAAATATTTCCTCATTTTATGATCTTTATCTGGAAGAGCCCTGTGAACATAATTTACAAACCCTTTGGAAAACAACAATATGTGAACTAGAAAGAACACATACAGGCAACACTGAAATTCTATATATCCAGCGCTCAATACAGCACTTATTCCCCTATTAGATAATGTACATAAATGCATACAAATGCAAATACTCATTCCACCTCTAATCCTCACGTAGCCACATCTTTTTATCATAAGGGGCCAATATGGGAAAGACTTTATTGCCCCACCAAGGCATGTAGTTTCTCTGTCCATCTACATCCTCCTACTCTTTGCCTGAACACCACGGCTGTAGAAGCTACCCTAAATTGCATAGTGGACGTACTTTTTACTTCAGGTGCATAAGACTAAGGCGGTCAGGGATGGGGAAAAGATGCATCTGTTTTCAAGGGACTGAGGGACAAGAGGAACAGAGAATAATAGAAGTGATGCATGGAAACTCAGTGCCCTTTCCCTTCACCTCCCCATACTCTTGTGGTCGTGCAGGGGAAACCTAAGAGACACCCACGTTCAAGGGAATGAGGTAGTCAAGTTTAAGTTAAGTTTTTGATCATTTTATCCTGCGTTTGGAACCATGCAGGGAAACTTGCCCTTTAAATCTGCTGCATGTTAGGTGTCAGGATGATTGGACAGATATTGGGTATTCAGGAATACAGCATTTGGAAAGGAAAAAAAATCAGCCCAAATCTATTGTGGACTATGTAACACAATATTGGGATTATGAATAATACTAAAATTTACTACAATGTACTGTATGTTCAGAAAAGTTTATAATACGGGTAATCTTACTGACTGCTTTCCTGCAAAACAAACTCTTCTAGCAGAATATGAAATTCCTGCCAAGCCAGACTCTCTTTTGCACGCATTTTCTCTTTCTCTCTTTCTTTGTCTTTCTTGCACACACACATTTTAAAATTTAAGAACTGATTTAAATTTAAAAACAGATGTTAATACCCGACCTGCACCTCAAATTCAGGGGACTTTTTTGAAACCAACAAAAGTTTAAAGTTATGTTTAGAGCTCCAGATTTTGGTCCAGGTCCTTAACTATGGAAACAAGGATGTAAAGCATTAAAATTTGCTCTGCATAAGGACTGGTTTTCAGAGTGTGTTTATGTTTGGAACTTTGGATAATTTGCAAAGACATATTTCGGTTGCACTGATTATAACTATTAGGCAGTGTGGAAATTATAAAGGACATAGTAAGAAGGTATATATGCCCTTTTTCTTATTATTTGCTTGACAGTATATAACAGTAGATGTGTATAACGCAAAACTGAAAGCATATGATGTAACTCCAAAACAAAAGAAAAAATAGAACTCAAGTACAGAAGCAGGGCAATTAAGGCATTATTCTAAAGAGCATAGGTTCAGGCCTAATATTAAGATGCAACTACATTTCAAGCTACACTATCAAGCTAAATACAAAGTCCCAGAATAGAGTGCATGTTTTCTTTATTACAAAAATGATCAAATTAATTTACAATGGCAGTAAAATAATTTTAACACTGGATTTCAGAAAAAGAATGTGTCAAGCCTTTATATATTTGCATGACTTTTGTTCTAGTTTTTGTGTATGCTAAGCCAAAAGCTTAAAACATGTAGTATGAAATGCCATGATCAACAAGTATCACTGCATTTTTTGTTTTCCTGGGGATACAAAGCATAAAAAAAGGTCAGCTTTTGGGTCAGCTGCAAAATGGAGTTAAATTGGAATAAAATGAATCAAAATGCTTTTGCTCAGCCAACTACATAATCAAAAGATAAAAATTCCACCAAACAATTTAGTATCCAACTTCCCTAACTAACCTTTTTGTCATAAATCAAAATATTTCATTTTATAGTTAAAAGCTAGTCTTAGCATTGGGAATAAAGAGAAAGGAAGAGAACAGCACGGATAGCCGTGAGCTATATATACTCATAAGGTCACACATCCAGAGACTCCTGTGACATCACAGTAAGCACAACAGTAAAGCTCTGGTGGATTGTGAAGTCACTGGGATGACACGGAGGTATGTTTGATTCAGTTTGCTTGCACCATGCTCTTTGTACCTGGTTATTATATGTAAAACATTCTTTATGATTACTAGGAAGAATATTTCCCCTCGCTGATCTGTATTTTGATATCTTGGAAAGCTCAGTTTTTTGAAGTTTTTCTATTACTGAATGAGAGCATTATAAGGTTTTAGGCTTACATCACAGTTTCAGGGTTGAGCTGCTATTGCTGTACAGTGGGATATAGAAACGATGAATTGACATTAGTGCATAGGCCCACATGGTTACCATTAGGTGCTTGAAAACTTGCTTTAAAGTGACTCATTCACTAGCTTTACTGTTTTCAGGATTAAATTCTAAAAGTGGCCACATTTTTCCAGAGGCTGAACACTTGCATCTCTCATGAATTTACTGCTAAACATCAGTTATTGAAGTTGATGGAAGATGAATGTAAAGGTTTGGCCTCAAAGTCTGTGTTGCTCCTACGGAAATTTTGAGAAATGAACGTGAAGTTGTGTGATCTTAGGAATATTTGAGGTTTTATATCACAGCTTTTCCTAAGCTTTCACTGTAGAATTGTATATTGCTTTTGATGGCTGCCTTTTTTAACAGATGTATATTCTTCCTTGTAATAAGTTTTTCTACTTACTGGTATTTTGGAGGGAGAGATCAGCGTAAGTATTTCTATCTGTAGAAATAGTTCCTATTTGCTCCACAGTGGGCAAATCAGTGTTTTGCCCTTTTTCATGATCTTCAGAAAATAGTCTCTTTACACCGCTGTATAAATCTGTAGTTATTTCACCTACTGTGTGTGCAGCCCTGTCCCAAAAAGGCTAAAATAGAACAAGAAAAGTTACACACAAGGTAAAGATGGTGACTGTAGTGTGCTGGTTTTGGCTGGGATAGAGTTAATTTTCTTCATGGTAGCTAGTATGGGGCTATGTTTTGGATTTGTGCTGAAAACAGTGTTGATAACACAGGGATGTTTTAGTTACTGCTGAGCAGTGCTGACACAGAGTCAAGGCCTTTTCTGCTTCTCATGCTGCCCGAGTAGGGTGGGTGCAGAAGAGACTGGGAGGGGACACAGCTGGGACAGCTGACCCCAACTGACCAAAGGGATATTCCATACCATATGACATCATGCTCAGCAATATAAAAGCTGGGGGAAGAAGAAGGAAGGGGGGGGACATTTAGAGTTATGGCATTTGTCTTCCCAAGTAAGTGTTACACGTGATGGAGCCCTGCTTTCCTGGAGATGGCTGAACCTGCCGACGGGAAGCGGTGAATGAATTCCTTGTTTTGCTTTGCTTGCATGCATGGCTTTTGCTTTACCTATTAAACTGTCTTTATCTCAACCCACGAGTTTTCTCACTTTCACCTTTCTGATTCTCTCCCCCGTCCCACCAGGAGGGAGTGAGCAAGCAGCTGTGTGGGGCTTAGGTGCCGGCTGGGGTTAAACCACGACACATAGACATGGAAGAATTTCACGTAAGAGAGATGGGCCAGAGTAGGAAAAGAGAGATTGCAGCGGAAGGGGGTACTCCATGTCATAAATGGCATGGTGAAAGGGAATACACAGCAATTGCTGACCATGATTCATATCATAAGTGAAGAGTTCAAGTAGAGATTTAAAAGACAAAAAGAAATGGTCTTTTATTTAATGCATAATTAAATCAGGGAACAGGATATTTTGAAGGCCAAAACTCTAACAAACACATTAAAAAGTCTAATAGATTCTTGAAATGAAGATCTGTGGGGTCTGTTGACCATAGTGATGTACCTACTGCCTCCTGCTCGGGAAATCCCCCAACTATGAGTTGCAAGGCAAGGAAAAGGTTCCTAAGCTATCATCACTCTGTCCCTTCCCTGCTCGTGGATGTTTTTTCGTAAGTTCCTGCCTAGTATTTTCAGAGGAAAGATCCTAATTACATGGCTATTTATTCTGATGCATAGCAAATTTTATGTTCTTATATTCTCAAAGCTAGAACTTTTTTGATAGAAAAATAGAAGACTTTTCTATCAAGGTAGGGTGTGGCACTTTGTACTCAATATCCCACAGGATGAGTAGCCAAAGTAGCCCTCTAGAGCTTCAGCATACTACTATTACAGTAAAGATCAGTAAAGAATTCCTGTAACATTTGCCTTTTTTGCACTGATACTTTTTTTAACCTAACTCTGACCAGTACTTGCCAAGCCAGTGGACTACTACATGATTAGAATGAATTTGCCTCACAGCAGATATTATCTAGAATCTTAACACTGTATCCAAATAAGCATTCCATACATATACATATATACACACACACACACACACACACATGTTTCTGTTGAACCATCCAAGTCACCATCCCAAGATAACATGATGGGAGTTGAAACCAAAATATTCACTCAGGTTTTAGAGTTTTCCTTGCACAATGTATAGCCTAGACATCATTTGTCCAAAACTCCCATTTATGCTTGGACTGTTCCTATAAAAAAGCCAATCTTTAAAGTTTGTCAAAAAACATTCTTTCTGCTGTGTATCTAATAGGACATAGTCTATCTCATTTGCACTCATGCTTGTAAGCTAAGCAGCGCTGCAGCACAGGTCAGAGTGCTGGACCATTTCTGGTCAGGCTGCTCATACATTCTGGCCCACCATCACCCTCAGACAATGCACAGGTTCAAGAGGTTGTTTTTCAGGAGCAGTATCTGCCATGTGGGCACCCTGTTTTGGGAGGAAGAAGATTCAGGCACATGGATGACATCCACTTCGCCTTCAGAGCCCAAGAAAGGCCTATTATACATAACTGTTCAGGCACAGCCTCTGACTACTGTAGACAGGTATAACTCCAGGTGCTAATTACTTGCAAAATATTTATGTCTCTCTAGTTTTTGCAATTATACATTGACACCATACAGATAGCCTTGGGAAAATTCCTTGTGTTGTGTGGGCTGAATATCATAGATGATTATGGTGGTTTCTCACAACTTTAACATCTGTTAGTCTCTGGTACTCCTAACTGGCTTTTTTTTTTACTGGCAGAGTCTTCTGGCTCCTTAAAGCATCATTGGCATGAAGGAAATAGGGCCATGTGGAACATTTTTGAGCAGCACAAGCATATAGTGTGGTGCAAGCTGCAGAATACAGTGCTGGTGTTCTTCCTGATGTTGGTCTTTTAGTTGGATGTGGCTGTTCAACGCTGATGTGTACATTTCTTGGAGAACCGCGATGAAGCCTTTTCCAAAAACTGCCGGCCCCACACCTTGCTCAATCCACTGTGAAAGAAAGTACTTTTGGCTTGGAGATATTTGGGTTAAGTGTGCATGTTCTTTCATTTTAATAAGGAACGTAGGGTAGATCCAAACTGTCTCCAGCTGCAAATAAGCAACCATTTTCAGGCACATCTTGATGCTTTCTGAAATAGAAGTCTTCCTGTGGGGTTTTCTTCTTGCTCAAGGTCAGATAACTTTCATAGTACTTACACCATCTACAAGATTTACTATCGGTTATAAAAATAGCTGTGAAATATAGGTTTATTCTTGATGCCTGGAAGTGGGCTTGGTGTTGTAACTGGTCTATAAATAATAAAAGTAAATATCCATGCATGAATACTTTGAGGCATAATGCATGTACTAAACACACAGTATATGTACCATCAAGTATTTCAGAAATATCTAATAAGTTCTGAAATATATATTCTGCTTTTTTCCCTCACCCCATAAACTGAGCAAATGTCTCTTGAGCCATGTGTCTGCACTTAGGGTTTAGTCATATGCTACCAAATCATCTGCACGGGGAAACACAAAGGCATCCATTGCATAAGCCACCTGCTCTCTGGATCTATAACCATGGACAACAACATTTGTGGCTGGTTTACCATTACCTTCTTGTCCCTTCTCTTCCCTCCCATGTAGATTTGTGAGGGACTAACACAGGCTCCTCCAGCTCCTCAGCCAGGAAAGTTGAGCCTTCATGGAAAAGGAAGAGGGAACAAACCACACTGAGCAAAATGTTGGCCAAGCTTATGTTTCCCATGGATTAAGGAAGGGGCAGCCAAGTTAACCGAAGCTGTCAATACAGCTCATGATGAGAAAGGATGCAGATGAAGGGAATGAACCCTCAAATGCCAGCTGGATTCTCTTTTGTCTTTCAGCACCAGAGTTTAGAGAAATGCTAGATGCACATGAAGATTTCAGGAGAAAAGACATTTTGGAGACATGCTTATCTTGGAAGGTTGTGGATGTCATTTTGGTTAGCAAATTATACAGCAATGATCTCACTTTAATAAAGAAATATTCTTATTACATTTTTTCTTTTTCTGTGGTGATCTCAAGTACACAATAGTTATTCCCTTGTGGTGTAAATCTGTAATGTATATTACCTGGGTTTGGCTGACAAAAAAGCTTCAGCATATATTTCATCCAATTGCTGCACTGTTTGTCCTGGTTTTGAGCATTGAGTTCATAGTCCACATTGAATGACCAACCTTGTGCTTTATTCAGCCCCAGGTAAAGAGAAACTTCAAGGCAGGACTTAAGCAGAGAAGCAGTTCTTTGTGGAGTAGCTACACAGAAAGGTCCCTTTTCAACCAAAATAGAACAGATATCTGTTCGTGTCTGGTTGAATATTCATGTAGATCTCAGGGATTTATATACAGACTTATGTTCTGCGAGGGCATCATCATAGTTTAGGGCCTTCAACCTCATTCTCAAGAGCGCTGATTGTGCTTAGTGCCCACTCCTGAGAAATAGAATTGCTATGTTCTCCCCATGAAAAAGGCCACCTTTTTGTGCTCCTGATAGCATGATGAACCTGAAGGGAGGAGGCCCTCCTAACTGTTTAGAGAAGATACACTGTGTAAAACTTTATTTATATTTTCTTCAAAAAACCAATTTGAGCCAAATTCTCCAGCGCTTCTTCAGGTGATTCATCGTGTTTGACTCTCATGACACTTAGGGAGCCAAAACTCCTATTCAGTCCTACTAAGTCAGTTCCACTCTATCTCGTGAAGCTTGACTCTTCTCTCTGTCTTCTTCTTGGAGCATAAGGAGCTGTACCTAGTGATAAACAACGTTTTGTTTCTGAAAGCCTGTACAAACAACATTGCAACACAGAAAATATCTGATAACACAGGATCTGAAAATCAGCCTGAATACAGTTGTAATTAAAAATATCTGGTAATTACAGCAGCTGATAGTTGTTAATTATGAGCCATGGCTCCAATGAGGACTAAGCTCTGAGGGATGTGTGCAGACCATAGATGATGGTCTATGTTAGTGCAGATGCTGCTGCAGTTATGTTGCAGTTCCAGTGATTTTTTCTTTTTTTTTTTTTTTATGAACTGCAAATCTTCCCACAAAAAGATGTGTGGGACCACTGACAACACAGTAAAATCTCCACCAGTAGATGTATTGAAAATCAAAAAAATATTTCATAAATTCTGGAAAAATAAACATAATCTAATAATATTTCTCAGTTTTCTTCAACTTTGCTCCCAAAGATCTCCAAACACTTTGCAGACATGATTTCAATGTCACCATATCCCCAGTTCTTCATCTGATGGAAGGGGAATAAACAGTTGAGCAAGTATGCCTTCTTCTCTGAAGCGGAGAGCACCTGTACACAAAGAAATGAGAGTTATAAAAGTTCAGTGCCTTTGAAGATAAGCCCATTCTTAGGTGATATGACTAATATCATCAAGGCCAGTTAAGTACGTAAGCATGTGTTTAAATTTAAGCTCTGAATAGCTGCAACAGCACAAATTCTCAAGGTATTATAACATCTAACTCCTGTTGGAGGCAAGGCAGCTCAGCTTCTGGGAACCTGCGGTTGTCCAGATTATGGCAATGCCCAGTGCCTCAAGATAAGCACAGCCTTATGCATCTCCTCTTGCCTCAATAGCTGGACCAAGCTGTTTACTAGCCAGGACAGTAGGTAGCTGTCTCATTTGCAGTAGGCCACACCGAATGTGATCCATGGTCAGATAACGCTACAGCTTTTGTAAAGGCCTCAGAATTAGTTACACAATTGTCAGTAACTCGGGACAGCAGCTGCCACATCACAACTGTGCACAATAGACCTGCCCCATAGACTGTTTTGGCCATTTGGCCCAAACCCACCAACAGAAAATGTGAAGCATATACAATGAAGGCAAGGTGAAGGAAGACAAGTTTCTTTGCACTTTGTTCCAGGGCATCACAAAGTCTCTCATGCCTCCTCTTCCCTTTCAGAGAGCAGTAAACTGGGTTACAACCAGGGAAAGCTTCTGGAGCTCCTCAACATAAAATATACAGAAAACCCCAGAAGTCTGCAATGTTATTTCAGAGGCTGGAAATAATCTTTCTGTGATGGCGCAGGTATAGGAATAAAATGTTCTGTGTATATTTTATGTTGCTGTATATTTTGAGAGAGGTTTGAGGTCACCCTCAAAGGGGGAATTTCTCTTATGAGTTAGGCCTGAATGATTTTACTTAAAATTAATAAATAAGGAATAAAAGAGGAGCTTGTTTCTCCAAAATCCATGTTGTAAAATATATTTGTTGAGGTTTTTTTATTTTGTTTATTGCTCTTTTGGTATTTTATGATCTTAAATGACTACAAGGATTTAAACAGAATTTCTAGTTTTGGTTCAATGAGATTTTAAAGAAGAGCTTTAGCAATCACAATGCCAATTCAAACTTACTTCCTACTAAAGAGCAAACCCAAGGAATGCTTAACTTTTCTGGTTTAAGTTCTTCATTAAAAAGTAAAAGTTTAAATTGGCAGGAAAACTGCTGTTTAAGCTGCTAGTACACCAACATCAGAGAAAGCAGAGTTTTAGCCCTTGGTACTCTGCCAGGTACTGTACTGCATATAACCAAGATACAGACAGAAACAAAGAAAAAAAAAAAGGTGTGGTGAGATAAGTTTTATTTAACCTTTGTTGCCCTGATGGATTTAATGTAAATAAATAAAAGTTCGCTAAGTATCTCTTAAGGCCACAGCCAGTGGACTTTCAAAATCTGTCGATATTGCACTAAGCAACAACTCCAAGAAATGGTGACATATAACTGCAAAGCACAATCTTGTTTGGTCATACGATTGGCATATGTTTCTGAAGAAATAGCCCTTATGACTTACTTAAACTTTTGCTTATGAGTAATAGGCTTTTTTTGCTCATGAGTGAAATAATTATGTACAGTATTACACCACTTAGCTCTCTTAAAAGTTATAACATCAGGGTCCTGATGTTGTAGTTTGGCATTTCAAATGTAAGAACTGAGTTTTCACATTTAATATCTCAGCCACTCTGGATCCTATCCACCTAAATCTTGGCAAGCAGGTTTGTCTGCCCAGATGATTTTTTTAATAGTTTAAAATTAGTTAGGCCTTTTCTAGCTGTAGAATAGCCAAGAATTAGTTTGGAGCTAGTTATAGATTATTTAACTGGCTATAATTATAAAATGATTCTGTTAAAAAAAAAAAAAAGGACAATCTGCTACTTGTCACCAATTTTTGTAGACTGCTACACTTTGGATTTTGAAGCAAAGAAAAATGCTTTAAAACACCCCAAAGACAAACAATGAAAATCAAATATTGGGCCCTGGGGCAAGTGAATTCTCCAGCAGACTTTACCAGTTCCACTTTACCTAGGCAACCAGAGTGGTCAAAAGAAAACACTTAACAGAAGTTTAAAAATGACGTTCTACTCTTGCACCACAGTGTGTCAGTCTTGCTTTTTGCTGGGCCTACATAGATGACACCTACGGGGAGAGATAACCACTCCCAAACTGGTGGGCCAGTGAGCCACTACCAACCTTCAAAATTTCTCATGAGTCACTGTGCCCTCTCATCATCAATCTTTTAAATAAAGACCCTCTATAAACCATCTGACTCTGGGGACCTAATATGTTGGCTTCATGGTTCAGCACTATACTTCAAACCAGAGCCTGGGTGTCAAGAAGAGCAAGTTTTGCTGTGGGCCTCAAGATGGCCATACAAAAAATTGGCTCTAATGTCAGCTGTTCCTGTGCCTGAATAGTGAGAATGGGACAACCTGAAATATTTTAGATGATCAGCAATTCCTATAGTGTCTGGTAGTTTGCTAGTAGAATTAAAAAAAAAAAAAAAAAAAGAAAAGGTCTTCTGCTTTGTTATTCAGCAGGTAAATCATGCAGATTTAGAGCATAGGTATTTTTAATAGACCAGATTAAGGAGAGGATCCTTATCCAACTGAAGCCTATAATAGTACTTATAGTCAGAGATGTGCACATCATTGATTCTTTGATACACTATCTGAACTGAAAAATTGAGAGAAAAAGTATCACTTTGATCCAAAACTGAAACAATATAAGTTTCAATGGCTTCTGCAGGTTTAAAAAAAATACAAAATTCAATTTAAACCATAAAATACTCAGTCTTGTTTAGAAAATTTTTGAAGTTTGCTTTACTAAACAAAAGAGTATTTAAGTTTGAAATGTCATTTCAAAATGAACAAATTAAAACACTGCAATTAGAACATGTCTAAGCAAATGTTTTGACTGGAAAGAATTCTTTCTTTTTCCCCTCCAATCAAACAGTAAAAATCCAACATGATTTCACAAGATCTTTTCATTAACTTATATCTACATTATTTTATGATTAAAAATATTAAAAAATAAACGAGCATTTATGCCTGCTTTCATGGATTTCCAGTCTTTTCCATGGACTTTGTGGTTCAGCACTAGCAAAGAGCACCTTTTTAAAGAGTCGGTTACACTGCTAATTCATTGTTCCAAGTGTACAATAATATTCTCCCCTTACATATGTTCATACTGTCGAAAAATATATGCCCATTTTCTCTTTCTTTCTTCTACTGTATTTTACTCTGAGGTGCTTATGTTAAAAAACATTTGACTAGAAGAAAATAAGTTGAATGATCTGTCCGTCAATCTATCATCAAGGCTTCTTACTAAAGGGTCATATTTCTTATTAGTTAAAAAATATCTATTTATCATCAGGCAGAGATAGTCCTCTGGGCTGTCACCATGGTGTTACCATGTTGCTTTTGCAGCTTTCCATATGAACAGAATTAAAGCCAATACTGAAGTCTTACACCCAAGACAGAATTACTACAGTAATATCAATGTCATCATCTCTTTCCATGTGCCTGATGTCTAAGCAATGTATTTAGTAACACTGTTGCAGACTTCAGCATTGGATTGCCTCTTACTTTCCTGTCTTGCATTTAAAAGCCTTCTATTAGGAAAAGAAGATCCCAACTGGAATGAGATTATAATGCAATCATCCGGTTCAGAACATTATGCCATGATTTCAGCAGCATGCTAGAAACTCCCTCTGCTCCTGGGCTTAATGAAATTTGAACTTATTATATGGTTCAGCACGGTTTTTGGAAGACAACCAATAAGTATGGGAGGTTTGCAGTTGAGACAAGGGGCTTGTTTGCCAGGGTTTTACTCTCTCGAGGAAAGCTAGCTGCAGGGCCAGATCTTTTCTTTCCATTGGATATAAAACAGCTATGCTCATAGCAGTATTTACTGGTGATGGCAACCTGTGATAGAGCTATATCTTTCCAGCAATACTTTAACCAGAGAATATCCGGTAATGACTGTAGCTGTATACCCACTCAACGGTGCTTTCCCACTATATAATGCAGTATTCAAGAAGGGGCACTTGACTGCAGCAGTGCATTTAAATGTGAAAATCCACCTATTGAGTAAAAATCACATACTACACCTTTCTAGGTGTTACTTTATGTGAAATTATAATACGAAGATATGCTGGAATGAAAAAAAGAAAAGATGTGTACCTGCACACAACTGCTTTTTCTATTTTTCAGGCTGACAGCTTAGCTGTAACATTTGTGCATTAGCTAAATAACATCTCAAGGGGAGCTGGAGATAGAACCTTGATGTCTCCTGATTGTACGTGTGTGAGTTTGTGCTCTCAAAGGATGGTCCTTAAAAAACTCCCTGCTGGAAGCTATTGTGCATATTGTAAAAGGACCGTTGCTAAGTGCCAATTGAGCTAGTACTGTATACTTGCCATTTTAAAAGAAGATTTCATACCACTTGATTATGTTAAATAGAAATGTTTGAAATTTAAACTGAATTGCATCAAAATGGCACAGTAGTTATATGTCTAAAGAGCTGCTGCTACTCTCTCCCATAACTAATGTCAATCCCTTCTGGTAGACGGTTTTATGTGAAACTGTGACAGAGTATATTACAGGCGAAGTTTAGAGAGCCTTGATATAAAGAAGTCATAAATAAATACTACCATAAAACCAGACCTGTGTTTGTATTAACAAGCAAGATCTCCTTTATAGTAAAGTACTGTCCTTAGTCAAAAAGAGATACCATTTTTTAAGGTCAGAACTTCATCTTTAGCCTTTAGGTTGTGCTAAGGTGTTAGAGGTTTTTCTGTGCAGATGATGACTATTTAGGGGAACTCAGCAAACTCCAGCAATACAATCCAGAGAATATATTTAGTAGAAATAATGCAGAAATTACCACAAGATCAGCTTACCAAGAACAAAAAGAAATAATAATATTAACAATAGCTAGTCAGCATGAGAATCCGACTGGAACCAGAAATCCAAGACCATTGTCAGGTAGATGGGAGAGAACTTAATGATATAGCACAAACAACTGGAAAATTTATTTTTAAAAAAGGGGGGAAAGAGATAGGTGCCTACTGTACATGTACAAATCTGGTATTTTTATGATCAATAACTGATGACACTACATGCAGAGATGGGCAAAAATAATAAATTTCTTATAAAAAGCTACTTCAGGATTTATGAATTTTGGAGAAATTTCATAAGTAGTTCCGAGGGAGGAAACAAAGGAAAAACTCAGATACATTTAAGCTAATTTTACCATTTCCAAAATATATTCTTCTAAGTTTTCATTCTGAATTTTTGTTTTTGTTTTTTTCTGTAAGAGGCAAAATTCAGGTAAATGAAATACTTTTTTAAAAAATACATATTTCAATGCAAAGCAGACAAATCTGAGGGAAAAGGATTGTCTGGGTTTTTTTCAAGGACTTTATATTTCAGGTGGTCTGGAAATTCTAAAATGCAATTTTTTAATTTAGGGAGTGAAAAGAAAAATGAATCATTTAAACAACTCAACACTCCAGGTGCACCAAATATGTCATTACCCATTCTAGAATATTATTTTGTCTTACACTGTGGTGAAATGCTCAGCTGACCGCTCCCCCACCCACCCCCACCGTAATCAATCTGCATTTACCCTTGGAAGGCAACAGATAATTTCCCTAACAAAAGACCAATGGTACTTTCATGCATTTTCACTCAGTCTCCTGTGATGTCACCAGAATGAGATGGTTAAGGGGTTGTGATGGAAAGGAGAACCTGTGAAAGGTCCTCATATGGATACCAGGCTACATGTCGTGGCCAACAAAATGTTGCACCCCACACTTACCTTCTAGTGCTTTTTTCAACTTCCTAGATGCTGTGCTGCACACTTTGACATGTCTCTTCATCTGACGTTTATACTCCTGATCCTAATCTTTCCAGTGATGGTACCTGACCTACTGGTATGTTTTAAGATAGGACCAAGACCTCAGGCTGCCTACTTCCGCTACAAAGTTAAAATCTACTGTTCTTCACACAGCTGAAGATCAGCTCCTTTTAGAATGTGTTGCAATGGTATTCATCATTTTTATTTATTATCTATAGGCTCAATACCCTCAAGACTTCACTGTTAGGATGCTGCTGCAGTTTTAGTCTGAAACACAACTTGAAATTTATCTGTTACTTGGCTCCTGTTAAAGCACAAAAATATGTACTTTGAGTTACATGTTGCTTTTGACTGGAGTCTGGTGTGGTCAGCTCACCCGCAGGGTGAAGAAGGAAGCGTGGTAAGTTTCTATGATAATAGCACTGGAGCTAGTATTGTCATGGTGACACAGTAGGCCCAGTTACAATAAGTCACTCCCTGAAGCAGTTACTCCTGGTATCTTGTTTTGTAGCAGGATCCTTCTTATTCAAGCTCCCACTGTAGCTAGCAGACCGAAGCACTCACATGACCCCTTGCACGAACGCCAAACGCCAAGTGAAAGCACAAAGGGATCCTCTGAGGCACTGATTCTGTCCTGGATGCAGTGAACAACACCTGGCACAAGAACTGACATGCCAGGATCAGACCAATGCTCACCTTCTTCTTTTGTTTTTTTGTTTAATAGAAGCAATCTTACCATACCAGGAACAAATCTAAATATGCAAGGTCTAGCTTTTTATAGCTTTACTCTTGGTTTCTGTTAGTTTACCAAGTATCAAGAAATTATTACTATATCTTTGATATTCTCTGGGTCATTCCTAGGCTGTTCTTTTTGAGTCTTCTTTTCTGTAGTTTACTTATTTAGTTCATTTCTATTTCCTATTCAACTGACAACGTTGCTGATTTAATAAGTAAGCAAACTTTTCTTTCACTAGCAGTTCAGGTCCTTCATTTTTAAACTCCTGCAAAGCTTTTTATTCGCCAGTTTTCAGACCATTCTCTTTTGAATGCCTGATCTTTAGTTGATTATTGTTTGATTTTATTTTAAACTGAACAAGAAAAAAAAAAGCTTCCTGTAGTTTTCATTCTCATGTTATTATGAGTTAAAAAAAGAGCAGTCATTACGGTTATATTTGTGTCCAGGAAAAATCAGCTGCAATATGTTTACTAGTCATGTTAGAAAAGCACAGTTATGCAATTATGACTGCAAAAAAGCTCTTCAAGGGATGGAGCTATATATGCCCCCAAAACTAATACCCTTGACTAAGAGGGTTTGCAAAGTACTAAGTCTTAACTTCCACTACCACAACCTCCTTTGCACTTATATTGATGTTTACAGTGTAAACACTGTATCTATTACAGTAAAGAAGTATGTAGTGTATCAGTATGGACTGATGAATCATCATACAAGTGAATGAGAGAGTGCTGGAAACTGAGGATTATGTAGTACATGTGATGTACCTGCTACTACAACATTCATTTGTTCACTGAAATATTTTAAAATATGTAGATTTAAAATAATAAAGAAAATCTTTTTTTTACATTTTGCTTTGAATTTTTATGCTGAATTTTATTGAAACATACTTTTTAAAATCAGTCATTTTAGTACCCATTTTTATCAAATTATAATCTTTTACCACTTAATAATAGAGGAGCAGAAGCTTTTTAAGCACATAACAACGGTGACAATTTGATGGAATTCAGTTTGAGTAATAATTTTATCAAATAATATATTTCTTTTAAAAAATACCATTTATTAAAACATTATCCACAATTTAGGCAGAATGGTAAAGCAAATGTCATTTTTAAACACACGACCCACCTTTGCTGAAAGCGCAGCACAATCACAACATGTTATAGGGAGTGTTGTCATGCTTTGAAACACAGGATGACTCTATCAATAGATTATTAAGCCTACAGATGAAAGCCCAGCATTTTTGAGCTAAATACTACTTATTCACTTTTCCCTGTGCATCTCCATTGATTTTAATGGGTTTTCATTGGTTTAATGCAAGACAGGATAAGATTCTCAGCACCTGGTGCACGAAGACACACTTGTCTGACATAGACTAAAGCATTCGTAGGCTCCCAAAAAGCAACTTTTGCTCTCTTTGAACATCTTCAGGTCTGGGGCCTGAAGGGGAAAGTGAAGTCCTGGGGACGGGATCTGGCAGGCACCAACATAAAAGCAACCTCAGCATGGATACTTTTAGGAAAGATCAGGGCAAATAATCAGAGGCATTCCTTTGGCAATCGCAGATTTTCAGGTGAAGGATGGAAATAAAATTCCTTACACTGAAGCTGTTCTGTGGAAATGAGACCCAGGCAGAAGATGGAAAATATGCTGAAATACAATAAACTATCAAGTATAATAAGTAGCAGGGACTGAAAACAAAGGTAAAGGTCTACATACATAATTTCAGAAATGGAAACTGTTACTCTCAGTGAGAGAGCCAGAAATATTTCCTCTAACACTTCAGCTCATCCACAAAACTCCCAAGAATAGTTTCTTCCAAACACCTGGACTGTCTTGGTCAAGCATCAAGCTTATGACATGTCTTCCTTTGCAGCTATTTTTATCTCTACAGAATATCTTAAATTTTCTTCTAAGGATTAAGATGTTTGCCTGGGAGGAAGATGAGCTGCATCCTCCATCTGCAGAAGTCTAGAAAACTCAGGAGTTCAGACTGTAGACTCAGCTATGCAGGCAAACCTCTACACCTGCTGATGGTCTAGCCACCCCTCAGAGAGGTTGTATGGACTGAATGGGACTGTCCTGGAGCAGGTACAAATGACATCATGGTAGTGGCCAGGAGTCTGATTTCATTTAGTCAATGAAAGAATAGAGTATTATATATACAAAGTGGAACACTGTCAATCAAAGAGCCTGAACGCGCTCCAGCCCTTGTGCCTCATAGACTGCAAGCAAGGGTGTGCCCTTGCAGGAGGAGGAGAGGCAGGTATGGTGGCTCCAGAATCCCCTACGCAAAGGTCAGAGCTGAAGCACTGCTAATCTATAGTCTCCTTTGCCTGTTCTACATCTGAAAACATCTGAAACAAAAGGAAAGTTTAGAGTCCCATTACACAATTTTTTTTTTTTTCTTTTCCATTTTGCTGAAAGGAGAGTTTTAAACAGTAAATTTGATTTGAGGCAATTAAATATTTTTCATCAGTCTTTTACTTCAGAAATCAGTTTTCATAAAGATTTTTAAAAAGAAACTATTGTTCTGACAATTTGGTGTGTCTTCTTCCGTCACACACAACCAACACGTCAATAAGTATTTTTGTTATGAAATTTGACTCTTCATGTCTGAAAAAACCCATCAATTTTGAAGAGAGCTCCAGTCTTGGAATACAGTTCCATGAGATGCAGAGAGATGAGTTAATGTCTGTGCATTGCCAGAAAACAAAGCTCCTGCCTCCTACCAACAACTGCAATGTTATGGTCTTTACAAAATTCTGCTGGCTCTGGAGCCTGCCAGACTTCATCATAGGCAACTTTAATTCCTGAAAATGGCAGAAGCAAAGCCATTAGGTCAGCTGAGTGGTTTTCTGATGTGTTAATGAGAAGGAAAAAAAAAAAAAAGCCCAATGCAGCATCAGAGCTGCTGCAAGGGAGGGACAACTGTCTTGCCAGGAGGAGGGAGGAAAAGAAGGAAAAGTAGGAAGAGAGGTGAGGGAGGAGAGAGAGCGCTCCCTTTCAGCAGCAGCACGGTAGCAGATAAGCTACTGTCAACTCTGGTTTTAGAGGTCTTAACACTACCTTACCTCTGTTTTTGAGATGTTTATTAATGGAAGAACTCATAAAAGGCCACTTTCATTTCTTCAGGGAATACTGTGAACACAGGAAGTCTCACACTTCAGATGAAAGTCAGTCCTCCAAACCAACCAACTTCCTGCGTATCTGCTTGGGTTAGTACATCTGCCATTGGAACAAGTCCATTTTTTTGTTAGGTGAGATTACGCCTTTTTATATATAAGTGCTGACTTGTCAGAAAGCACTGGAAAATAATCTTCTTAAACATTTATTATTTCTAACCATCAAGGAATTGTGCAGTTTACTTAATCGTAAAGGAAGGGACACATGCAAGTGTAAAATATTTCACATTTTTAGCTATCCTTAACTGTAAACCTTAGGGCAGGCTTTCAGGAGGTAAATTCCTTCTTCAGATAATTCCTTGCAAAGTTTGTATAAGCCTTTTGCATTTAGTGTCTTACCTGACCTGCATGGATACTCCTGCATGTAAGAGAAACATACACATTATCAGGTTACCTTGAAGAATTCCAACTTTTCTAAGACTTGAGATGAATTCCTGTATTTTGTTTATCTCTAAAAGATGTGTTCCATGATGGTGTTATCACTGTTCCATATACATCTCCTGAACCATTTTCCGACAAGAATTTTGTTGCGGATGCCCTTAATATTTCACAAGTGTTCCATAAAATACTGCTGTCTCTTTAGAATTTACCATGTTCGTTTCCTGCCTGTAACTGCAGACAGAATATAATTCTTTTAGTGGCCTGTATGAATATTCATAAGTGACAAGTACTCTGAGTTCTAAAATATCGGATCAGGAGGTTTTGCAATTATTAGATCAGGGCTTCTCTCACTTGTACCCTGGGATTAAAATGTCTTTATTTCAGTGCAATAACAGAGGAAGAACCCAAGATTACAATAGATTTTAACAAGAAGGAGATAACTTTGCATTATTTTTCATTCTTCTTTCAGTCTCCGTCACGAGGATGGAGTCATGCTGTGACATTCTTCTCTCGGTATTGGAACATGAGAATGATATACTCGACTTTGAATGTCTCGAGTTTTGTAACGTATAATAGTTGAGTTTTACTTCTTTCACCCCAGTATTTTGCATTTTGATAGGCAAGTGCCACTTCACCACTAAGGCCCTTCTGCTGACCTTTAACACAGCGGGTTGCTTTAGCAGTGCAATTATCAGAAAGGGTTGTGGTGTCCTGGAGGAAGTCAGCATGCACACATATATGAACTGGGATATCAAGGACGTAAAAAGCAGAGGAGCGCATACCAGGCAGCTGAAGTCATTTGATCATGACAACCCAGTCAAGCCAAAGTCAGAGTGATGGTTATGTTGGAAATTCCTGCTTAGCTTCCTTCATGCATTTGAGTGAAAACATAAGAGACTACAGATTCATGTGACCCCATTTTGCTTCCTCTTAAACTACTACAATTTCCAACTCAGAAAATTGTCCCTACCAGTTGAGTAACAGGAAATCAACACACAGGAATCTGATTTACCCACTTGATGTATATTGTTTATAAGTTTGATCCCTGGCTTCCAGTTTCACCACTGCCACTGGTCCTTAACGGTTCTAAGGCTGTTGTTTCCAAATGTGGGTGCCTAAAACATAAATATATATTAGGGTGTTCATCCTTAATATATAGAACTACCTTGTATGAGAAACAAACCCAGGATTTGGCCTTCAATAACAAGAGGACAGAGATAATACAAGTCTCAGTAGGCTATTTCTATAACATGTTCAGTAAAGAACAATCAATGTACACTACTATAAGTAGAAGTAAAAGACAGCCCACCCATGAAAGGTAAAGAAAAACAGATATAAATGTTCCACCTACTGTAGCTTTTGCTATTTCACTTGTAGTTACCACTACTGGTGCTGAGGAACTGCTCTCATTTTTGCTTGAACTGAAACTGTTTTCATGACAGAAGCGTTTGTGCTATGTGTTACTTTTGCCCTTACAAATATAATTAAAGAAGTTTGGAGGGGTTTTCTTTTCTTTTAATGAGTAGCACCCTTTAGAAGCACACTTGATACACCCTCTTTGCTCTTGCTTTCCTTACCTTCACTGTTTCTCTTTTCTTTACTTGGTGGCTGTTGTTGTCACACAGTTTGCCTTCCCAGGCTCCAGCCCCCCTCCATCTTCTTCCTATTCTCCCTCCAAACAAAATAAAACAAAACAAAGCTCTGTTCATTATTTTTCCTTCTTGAGACAAGTTCATGTTTTTTCAACATACTGCAGAAGGACAGTGTATGCTGATTTTGCTGCTTAAATATTATTTTTCATCGTTTCTGTGTTTATTTTTCCAAATGTGCTAAGAGACCTCCCAATGAGATCCCTTCTTCCCTCTCCACAGTGTTCCCCTTAGGAATCTGAATGTTGCTAATATCTCTTGGGTAAAATCCAGCCACTATGTCCACATCAAGTCAAGCTGAATTTACTCCATGCCCTGCAGCTGTTCCATTGTCTCCCTATTACAACACAAGTTTCTGTTTGTTTTATTTATTTATCATTTCTAAGTACCAGGCTTTCTGGCAAAATGTTGCCAGCTGGAAGTTACATGGAAAATGTTTAGCACAGCTTTAACACACGCTCCAGAGTATGTGTACATGCATTTCATTCTTGGTAAATCAGCATTTAGGGAGTATGGGGAAATAGGCTGTGAAATGTGATCAGCTTGTCCTGAGCTACGGTGCTATTTAATAAAATCTCTAGCAAATTCAAATAGCAGAAACTCATCCAAGTCTTTAGTTATGCATTTGCTCCTCCTTGAGCTATCAATATCAAAACAGACTCTTAGGCAACTATGTCAATGAAAAATGAAGAAAAATAAATAGAAAAAAATGAGTAGGTATTTCTGATTAATAACCATCATCCCTGACTGTGCTAAATCACATTTCTAATCTCTTTATTTTGAGCATTTATTAGCACTTACTTCCCTCAGTTAAATAAGAATAAAGTGCTATAAATAATGTTTATGCCTCTAGGAGCTTATGTAGAGGGTCTTCTGGTTTTCTGTAGCTTTTCCCTCATTCAGAATTAACTAGTCAACTTCTCTGTTGACAGGGCATAAAATATAGAAGTAAAGAAGATTCCAATTTCAATGTCTGCTGCTGTCTCCCCATGTCAGTCCAACAGAGATCTCTCCCAGCACATTGGCTAAGCACATTAAGAGTAGGTCTGTCTTCCTGGGCAAATCATCACTCACATTTATGCTGAATTCCCACCTGTGAATCATAACAAACACAAGCTTTGGTACTGACCTCAACTTGAATACCTTTACAGGCAACTCTACATTTCATGCATCCATCAGTAAGACTTGGAAACAAACAGGAAAAACTTAAGTATAAACTTCTGGTGAGAACCAAGTTCTTTTCACTATGAGTTTCCAGTTGATTCTCCATGAGTTTTCTGGACTGTTATCTAAAATATACTGATCTTAGATAATGATGAACTATGGTTTAATTCTACTTCTGATATGTCAGTGGGAAGAATCATTTCTAAGACATTTCAACAACACTGTCCACCAGGATCCATTTGGACCGGAACACAGCTGATTATTTGTGACAGTTTGGATCCTCGCTGCTTAAAGAAAAATTAAATAAAAAATTAAACATATATCATAGCATTCATCTATGTATTTGATGTTAAAGTCCATTAGAGTCTAAATTCAGGTGTGAGTCCAAATAAGGCAAGGCATTGAAATAAATGTAATATATACCTTTCTGTAGTCGTCTCGATATATGTATCACATTCACTTCTAATGAATTTATATTTACAATGACTAATTTTCCTCTTCCCTCCCTCCAGCATGCCTCACCACCGACTCTAATGGTTTAAAGAAGATTATATTGGTGTAAGAGCATCATGGAACCAAAACACTTAAATTTAGGAAGAAAACCAAAACATGGAGAGCTTCAGATGTGTATAAGTCAAGAGATAATCACTCTTTGCTTGAACACACACTTTCTTCTAGCTAGTTATGTATTGGTAAGCATGTGGTGAATGTTCAGGACAGTTTAAATCAATCTACAAAAGAATTTATATCTGTATGCACGACTAATCAACGTAATCATTGTCTTACATATCACATCTGACTTTGGAATCTTGGGTTCAAGCCATCAGAAAGAGTAGTTTTGTGACATTTAAACCTTGAAACTTGGTATGGATTGATAATGACATTAAGTTGTGACAAGAGGCCTCTGTCAATGAAAATAGCCATTTTGAGAACTGCCCCCTTCTGCCTCTCAAAATCCCCAGCTTTCAGTTTTGAAACAATCTATGGATGTTGTGTCACAGAGAGGAGAACTCATCCTGCTCTTTCCCAGTGTAAGCTCATTTATGATGTTACTCTGCACCAGGAGCTGGAATAGCAACCCTCACCCCTATCTTACATTAAGGTATCGAGGAAGTGTCTTTTGAAGAGTGCTCATTTCCATACTTGCTTTCAGGTTACGTGGGACAGGTAGTACAATACTTATCTGGACCACCAGCTGTGCGTCTTTGAACACCAACAAGAAAGACAATTGTGTTAGCTCCACCTCAAGACATTTGTTTTCCCCAGCTGATCTGTGGAACAAAACTATGGTCTTACATTAAGACTGTGGCAGAGGGAGTTAGTGAGCAGACCTCTAAGTTTCCATGAATTTAGCAGCAAGGGCTGATAGCCACATAACACCTGGATAATCATTACATAGATGATACCAAGGCAGAAATTTTCCTTCAGAACTAAGAACAGCCTCAAAAATGTGGTCGGTAGCCACAGAGGCTAATTTGGATTGAGTCAACAGCAACCTGCAATGAAAGTATATCGTGAAAACAAAATTCTCAGGAAGCAAATTTCCTGTATGACAACATTTTCTTTCTGTAATAACAAGCTGTGCAGGCTGATACATCAATAGCTGTTTATATAATAATAATAAATCTGGTAC
>NC_134312.1:28998135-29008135 GCF_964195595.1 Calonectris borealis
ATACCATACATAGCCATTCCACAGCCGGGAAGGCAGCACGGGTCTAACAGGGCGAGGGGGGCTAACAGCACAGTTTTTGCTCCCGTGAGCTTTGTCAGTGTTGCTCCTCCGCTGGCAACAGCAGAGGTCAGTGGTTTTGGCCATTCGGTTCACATAATCTTAACCTTGACCAAGTTTAGATGACAAACACGACAAATCTGTGCAGCAATTTAAAATAAAACATATATTCAGGTTAAATTAAGCCCAGATTAATCGAAGTTGAATCATTGCTATGAGAAAAGCCTTGGTCTACAGAGCAAGGTAAACAAAATTTACATATTAACTACCAAAAATATGAATGACTTTATAGTTAAAAGACACTATTTAAGAATATAAATAAGCACCAGATATCTAATACAAGAGAGCCGGAGTCACCTATTTTAGGAATGTAGCATTCAATATATTTCAATAAATAATTCTTTCCTGTTTCTCAGAACAGCTTTTTGAGTGTTTCTGTACGATTTTCTAGTGAAAGCTACAAACAATAATAAGTGCAGTAAATGATATGCTTCTGAAGTAATCATTTTTAAACTAGATTTTCACTTTTATAACAGTCAGCTAATAAGCAATTACAGAATATGCTTTCTTCTTATAAATACTAAAAACTTTATTTCCTTTTTCCTTGAAAAGGTGTTAGAATTAATATTAAGTGCTCATTTAAAAGCACATACTACCAAAATTGATGTTAAATGAAAGGAATTCTTTGCATTAGACATTAAGCTTTAATGATAATTTAAGGGGGGAAAACAAACACTTTTTTTATTATGATATTCATTAGAGAATTATTTCATTTTGCACAGAATTGTAACTATTGCCAATTAGATTGCTTGCATTAAAAGACAGTCTAGTCAGGATGTTCTCTGAATTACATAATTCACTATATCCTTACTAATGAAAAGTTTAGATGACTGAATATACAATGCAAAAGTTCAAGCTTTATATCTATTATCCTTTATTCATTCACACATACTGTATATATTTTATTATGCTAACCAAAATGCAATATAACCTATTTTTCTGAGTAAGGTGTTGCAGTTCAATTTCGCTTCGATAGAGTACTGCAAGAATTACATCTATTGCGTTCCATAGAAACTCATCCCTCTCTCTGTCTCTTCCTTCCCCTCTTTCTTTATGTTTTTAAATGCTGTATTGACTTATGGCATGTGATCTGTTAAAATCATGCAGACTTACAAAGATCTTCATTTACAAATGGAAACTGAAGCAGAAAACTTCTGGCTTTTTAAATCTTTGATATTTAAATTGCATTTTCATATGTATAGAAATAGTTCAGTAACACCATTTTAAGTAATCCTTTAGTTCAACCTTTGTCTTTCTAGTCTAAACATTTTTTTTATTTCTTCAAAGTTTATCTGGAGTTTTTCAATATGATGTATGTCAAGGAATCAGCCTAAGTGATAAAAGCAGGAAGGGAAAGTCTGCATCAGTGAGTATTTATATTGGCAAGAGCTGACAATTTTATAGAAGAAAAACAAACACAGAGGCTGTTCATTTCTGAAATGAAATCAGCTTCACTTCATTTCTCTCAGGAAAACATCATCGCATGAAATGATATAAATCAGTATTGATACCACTAAGCTTCAAACTAGAAGAGACAAATGCACTCTGCAGCACAGTAATTCAATGGCTCCGAGTCAAGTTTACTGTTGTCTCGTTTCTACTAATCATCGTAAAAATTCCCTGCGAAATAATTATCCCTAAAACAATCAAGACAGTATATCTCTATAAAGGAGAGGATCGATTTAACAACAAACTCTAGATTTATCTGTATTGATTAGAGGGCATTCAGTGTAATTTTAGTGAATTATGTTTGGCTTTCATTTCCCAGTAGAAATTTTTCTTGTGATGATCAAAAGGTAAATTACAAACTACTACATGGTCTTTTGTGTGCTACCTACATAACATCCAACTATTACTTTTCAAAGAAACATTGATGTAAGAAAGGACAAAATATTGGGGTTTTTTTACACATGATATCTTACTATAAAAATCATATGACTGAGTTTATAGCACTTACCTAAGAGCCTGATGTCATCTTCTCAATTCATTAATACAGAAATCAGGACTGCGCTAAAGAGTCTGTGCTAAAGGAACAAATCCAAGATCATCTTATGAGAATAGAATTAGAAAGATTAAGAAAGTAATATGATTTTTCTTCTTAAATAGGAGTAATTTCAAAGGAGCTGTTAACACTTTCATGTCTGAAACTTTCTTACTGGCAAGAGGGAGAACTAAAGGAGTCAGACAGATTCAAAGACAGTTTAGTGTAGCTGTAACTCTGACACCACTGCTGATACAGTTTAATTGCGGACTAATTGGAACTAAGAAGGCTAGTTATTTTGTCAACTGCACGTATATTAGTTCCAGTCATTTTTAATCCGATGTAACGGTGATAAAGAGTCTAACTTACTTTGTTTAGTTAATAACATTAGGCCAGAAAGGATCACCTAGTCATTTCATGTTACCTAATACATTGCTAATATAAACAATGTCTAATTACACTGGCTACATACTCCCATGAAATGACCAATTAGAACATTTGCTGATTCTAAATGTTCACTGTTAGAGACATTTCCACAGGCTTTCTGCAGGTCGTATTCATAAATTCTACCCCAGCTGGTAGGAAGCATAAGGGCAGAATATGTGAGGAAAAAGTTGTTTTTAAGCTGCACGAAGGACATTTAAATACTCAGACACAGTGTGTTCCCATGCAAAAATATATCAAATTAAAATGCACTTTTTTGTATTCCCTAGGAGTATATAATATTGCACATTTATATACTCTTCTTGTTGAATGAAGCAGATCATACCACATGTTCAAGACTCATATGACAAAGGAGGCGTGTGTTAACGTTGTACTATTTAGACCAAAAAATTTAGACTGATTTGTATTTGCTTTCAAAGCTGATTTATTGACTGTGACCTGTAGCTGGTATGAATAATACTAGAAGTGTCTCTTATTTATTTTTTTTACTTTACTGATGAGTCAATAACTGCCCCCTGAAAACATCAGTCCAGCATGTACCAACGTTTTATAAAGTGACACAATCTGACAACGATATTGACAGCAAGTGCGTTAAACTCAAATTAAAATCAAAATAGAAAAATACAATAAATGGGGACAATCTCTTCCTTGTCTGAAGAAAAATTGCTGACACTGTAAAAATTGCATTTTAATGATTGAATGACTATGCCTCAAGTAATCATGCTGAAAAAATTGCCAGTTATATTAAAGTAAATAACAGTACATCAGTATGGGCATTATCAGATCTAATTAACACAAAGTATTAGAAATACCGGAAACAGTAAAACACAGTTATCTGGACAACTTGAAAGAAAGAAATACATTTACAAGGGCTGCAACCAATGCATATAATACAGCCAAATAAGAATTCGATACTGCAAAGGTATCTGAAAGTATTGATGTTAACAATTGCTCTGCGATTGCAAAATGCCTGGCTGCCACACGTCTGTACTGTGCAAGGTCTCAATCCTTCTCCCACTTAAATGAGTTCAAATGTTGCCACTCGGGTCAGTGTCAGGTGTTTTTCCTATTCTTCTCAGATGATGCCCTAAACATTACTGATCTACTTACATGAAAGTTTTTTCTTGGCATAAAAGGCAGCATGACAATCTACAGATCTGACCACTAGAATTGTTCAAGAGAATTAAAATGTAACTTAAAAACCACATCATGTAAATAGTTACCATTTGCTAAAAGTAAAATTAACAAATGTTCTTTTAAATTAATTGGTATATGCTGAATGTGTGTTACATTGTCTTATCCCGGATATTTAAAAATGAAATATATTATAAACTTTGTCTTATTGTAATTAGATTAATAAAAGAGAGTAATTAAGACTCTTACATTTTTTCCTAAGAGCTAGAAATTATTAAACTATCCAGAAAAGAATCAAAGCTTTTATATAAAAAATCATTCTTTGAGCTGAATTGCAATAAATCAATAAGAATGTTATTGTTCAATAGGTAATAATTGTCTTCATATAAACTGAAAATATTGTTTGGGATGATTAATATACAATGCTGCATTATGCATTTGGGAGTGTCAATGCATAATTTTTAGTTCTAATGTTATTATGTAATTGAGAGAACATGTTCATTTGCCCTAATAACTACTAAGATGCACTTAATAAAATGAAATGTAATAATACTTGTAATTTAATCTATTCATGGAAGTAATTTTAAGTCTACCGTTCTCCTTAATGTGGATAACATTCATAATTTATAAAGTGTTGTGATGCAGAATTGACAATGCCATTGTTTTTTACACTTTGAGATGATTCTGCAGCCTTCATTATCTGCATACCAACCTCAGGATTATCAAGGGCAAACAAAAGATAATTAACACCAGAAACAGGCAAATGCAGGAGCTACTGAGTGAGGTTTTTCATTTAATGCAGAACCTTTGAAAACTGGGAAATGGAATAACTATTCAAAACCTTTTTTTTTCCCATTGCAGAAAACTATTTCAATATGTTTTCTCTACTGAGTTTTAAATGTCATTTTTTGCTATAAAACTATATTGGCATGTTCAACCTCAGATACATTCAGTAAATGAATGTGTTAAGACAAGTATTTTTTCAAAGTACCGAGTGTTAATTTTCTGCAGTGTTTTTTTTTTTGTCTAGAAGAGCAGACAGGTAACTATGGTATACATATTCAAATTCTATAGTTTCACTTGCCCATAGCACATTGTAAATAAGTCACTTAACTTCTCCATGCCTTATTGTACAACTCTCTAAGATAGGGATGAAAACTTTTGCTACACAAATGTGATTAATGAACAAGGCGTATTTTTACATGTTAATACCTTGTAGGAAAAAACATGTGAGACTCCCTGTGGCATTTTCATATGTACTTACAGCAGAACAATAAAGGTTTACTAAATGCTGATATAGGTCCAAGACAGTATATTTCAATCAATGAGAATCACTGACATTTTTCTTTTTTTTTTGCACAAGGAATCCTGACTATGATTTTGCATTGCACTCTAAAAGGTTTGCCATATAACTAATCATTTCGGAAATTAATCGGTGAAGATCCTCCACAAAGAGAACCTTTTGAATGCAAGGCAAAGAAGCATTGTATCGTTAGACTCTTACCCATGAATGAACATCCTTCTACAAATGGTCCAGGCAAAGTCATTTTACAAATGGAAATATAGGATAGTGACATTCAGAGTTTCACCCAATTTACAGATGTTGATGACAGTGCAACTCCCTGCCCCTTACTTACGTAAGAAATTCTTATTACAGGGGAATGTGGTTATTAGCCTATGAGCTATCCATGAAAGATTCAACCATTTGTGTTTAAATGGCATGAATCTGTGTTTAAATGGCATGATATACTACCATACCTTCACTATTTACCTTTTAGAACTGAAAATACCTGGCAAGTGACTGATCCAAAAATTATATGCGAGCAGTAGGAGCTTGCTTTCACTCCAGCGCAATGGGCTGACAGGACTCTACACGGGGATGAGGGTTAACACATTAAGAGTCAAGCTGCAAGACAACTTGATGAGTCGTATTCTCTTCCAGAAGATATGATGCCTGTTATACTTATAGCGGTACCTTCACTACCTGGATTGTCCCTCATTTCTACCGCCCTAACCTTTTTCCTCCGGTCCTGGCCCACACTGGGCAGTGAAAGGCATCAGAAGGTGAGCGTGACAGGGGAGCCCATGTGAGCCGAGCCATGTGCTGAGCACGCTGCCCCTCGGCCGGACCCCAGCAGCGGGGAGAGGCTGAGGCCCAGGCCCAGGCTCTCTCCGTGTCCTCGGTTCAGTTCTTACTGAACTGTCTTTAGCCAGACAAGCCAAAGTATTTAAGTGCCCAAACCACACAGGTAACTGTGTGGTTGATGGTTGATGGTTGACTCAATATGAGTCAACAACGTGCCCTGAAGGCCAAAAGGGCCTGGGGTGTCCTGGGGTGCGCTAAGCACAGCATAGCTACCCGGTCAGAAGAAGAGATTGTCCCACTATGCTCGGCATTGGTGCGGCCTCACCTCGAGTACTGTGTGCAGTTTTGGGCTCCACAATACAAGAAGGATATAAAAATATTATAATGTGACCAAAAGAGGGCAACAGAAATGGTGAAGGGTCTAGAGGGCATGACTTATGAGGAGCAGCTGAGGATACCCCATTTATACAGCTTAGAGAAGAGGAGGCTGAAGGGCGATCTCATTGCTATCTACAACTTCCTCATGATGGGAAGCAGAGAGGGAGGTGTTGATCTCTTCTCTCTGGTGTCAGGTGAGGGAATGGCTTAAAACCGCGTCAGCAGAAATTCAGATTGGACATTAGGAAAAAGTTCTTCACTGAGAGGGTGGTCAAGCACTGGAACAAGCTCTCAAGGGAAGTGGTCATAACCCCAAGCCTATTGGTGTTCAAGAAGTGTTTGAACAATGCTCAATTTTATTGTTTAACTTTTTTTTATATGGTTTAACTTTTAGGTTGCCCCATGTGGAGGCAGGAGTTGGACTCAATGATCCTCATGGGTCCCTTCCAACTCAGGATACTCTGTGAATTTGAGATTCTAAGTACCAGGACTCTCAGGCACTGAGTTGTCATTCCTTGCATCTTTAGTTTCTAGATACTCCTGAAAAATAGAGCTCCATACTCTTCCCACTCTCAATTGGGAAGCTTGGGAATTTGGGAAAACATAAGAATCAAGATGTTAAAACTCCTAAGTGCTATGGGGACCTAAAATTTTTTTTTAAATTAAAATTCCGTTTTTTAAGGACATTGGGTTCAGTTCTGCAAATATTTGTATAAAAGCTTTTTAATCTAAGGTCTTTGAAAGGAAATGTACCACGGCTGGACAAGATACCATGTCCCTTTGATCTAATAGAGAATATCAGTTCCTTCACATAATTTTATCTATTTAAAAACTCCTGTCCTTTCATTGAATTCATCTCCTATTTAACTCCCCTTCCCCTGAAGGAAAACAAGGCATACTCTCTACTATCTGCCAGCTTACTGTAAATACTTTTTATAGAGTACGGTACTGTTTTTATTTACACACAGGAAAACACAATCAAAGTAGATGCAGCTTAATTACCAGGTGACAGAGGAAAGAGTACACCATGCCAGGCAGTGGTAGTGGACAGCTGTAGCTTCTGTAACAACCACCACTCCCCATGAACCCACCCCTGTCTCCTGAAACAGGAGAAGCAACCTCTGTTTAGAAAGTCCAGAGGACATACACAAATAGAGTAGATAATGTAGAGCTTCTCCATTACAGAGACATTTCAGTAAAGCCTTGCTTCCACACCTTACCCTTTGAACTGCTAATAATAATAATGACAACAATAATGAAACCTATTTGCTAATCTGCACATGTATTATGAGACTTCTTTTCTCAAAAGTTTTCTCTAGAGTTATCCTGCACAACTTTCTGAACATCTTTTAAGTGCCTGTGGTGTTCATGGTTTTATTTTAAGAGCTTACTATAGGCTAGGATTTTCAGAAATCTGTAGTAAATAAGAAGTACTTAATGCTTAGCAGCCACAGTGAGCCAAAATAGCATATGCTCTCCTTATTTACATATTTTTATATTTTACACTGTATTTAACATTGTATCATTGCTACGTAGTCACATTTTCTACACATTTATTTTACCAGGAGATATGTCTTGGAAATGTATGTGGTTCTTTCTGGAATGGGGCAGTAGTTAAAAGTTAAAAGACGCAGCAATATCTGGTCCTCGGTCTCTGTGCAAAACTCACATCTGTGTTAATGGGAATTTTGTGATGAAGTGAGAACTACAGCTCGTTATATAATAAAATGCAGATATTGAAAGATGTATTAACAACAGAACACTAATATGATAGTGTGTGTGCATGTGCATGTGCGTATGCCAGAGCCAAAATCTGTTTGTCAGAATTTGAACAATTAGTAGATGAGGTTACTAGAAGTAAGTGACTACTTTTGTTTTGCCTGATAACCCTTATAAGAGAATACAAGAAAATTTTTTCAGCTACTGAGTCCCTGTCATTTAAAGTAACCTACCAATTTGGTGAACTGCTTGAGCTATATAGAGGCTCACATGCTATGATCTATGCTGTAATTTGAAGTGGGTTACATTCATTCCTGCAAATACACACATATTCAGAGCTTTAGGATACACACTCAGGAGGGACCTTACTGTGACAGCTGGCCAGTTCCAAAGGTGTAGACTCCACATGGACAAAGACCTCAGAGCAACAGAGCTTCATCGGAACAAAAGGAGCTTCTGCAAGCAGACAGGGTGCCTGTGGAAAAGACTACTTTCAGCCGGTACAGGAGGGACAATGAGCTCTGTTTAGGCCTATGTCTGTAGTAAATTTTCCAGAACTCTTGGAAGAAAGCAGAGAAAGTTTGAGAAGATTGGCAATAGGTCCCTAAAATTTAAAATAAGCAACTTAAAGTGTATCAAATGGACTAGACGTGTAGTATATTGGATACAGGTTGATTTTTCTCCCTTGCAGGTATATTTATGAAAACACATGTACCACAAACACATGCACCCACAAATTTGTTCCCTGAGGATGAAATAATAGCAGCCGATAACTCTTTCAGAAAGAACTGGCTTTGCGCTACATTGAAACTCAGTGGTCACCTTCTAGCATTGAAGCAAGAAAGAATTTTCTATTTCAAGGTGGGCTATGTGTGATAAAGAAGCACCGAACCCCAAAATTACCTCCTAAGCTTCACCTTCTGTTTACTGTTATCAGAAGGAGGATGAATAGAGTGTCAAAGTCTTTCAGCACTTCTTAAGTCCAAACTGACACCTGCAGAATCCTGACAACGTGGAAATGATTGGCGGTTTTTTGCCTTTGTGCCCTAGAGATGCCATGAGTGCTTTCCTGGCCGGACACTTGCTGCATGCTATGTTGTGGCTGCTTCAGATACCCTTCAGATTCCCCTTTCTGTCTTTAGTTTGGAGATCCCTCCTGGAACACATTTGAAGAATGGGGTCAGCTTCAATATATGGTCCTCCTTGTGCTGCAATTAACAACTTACGAGAATCAGAAAAAAGGTACTTTTCCTTTGAATTTCCTGGATGAGGTTATGCTTCTGGTTCTTCAATAGTAGGACTTATTGCTTGAATAATTGCAACATGTGCCAGATTTCCAAAACTGCCTACCCAATGACCATAACTGCCAAATATATGCAAAAACTGCAGGAACAAAGAAGTGGGTAGGTGCACATCTGTCTGTGTGTGCAATTACAGTAGCAGTTGTTCATACAGGTTGCATGAATGTAGTTTTATGTATGCAATTATGGAAATCAAAGCCTAAGCTTGTACTGAGAGACGTACATACCTCCGTAACTGAAAGTGATGCCAGCTCTACTCTCTACTTCCAACTGACTGAAGAGCTTTTAAACCTCTTTTACTACATTGATTCTTCTAGCTGTCCATGCACACTGTGTCTTATAATATTATTCAATTGATCTACAGTTGCAAGGGCCAAAGTGGATCTCCAGAGAGAGGGAGAATAATTGCCCAAATTTATCAGTCATGTCAGATAAATGTCTACAACTCAGAGCGAACTCTTGTGAGTGGAGTTGGAGAAAGGAGTAATCTGGAACTCTTTTGAGCGTCTCATTGATGTGAGAATAGACCGAAGAAGCCCTTGTTTGGTGGTCCAATTGTTCAGTGAACACACACTGTCGAAGTTACTGAAGCATATCCATTAATCTGCGTGCTACATGCTGAATAAAGGGATGAAAAATGCTTGATTCAAACCACAAAATGATTTATTTGAGTTACAGCTGGTTTTTTTTTGAATCAGCAGTGGTTTGCTAGAACGTATTTTGTGTCCAGAAATTCTCAATCAACACTTTTGTGGAATTCTTTCTTTTGTGTGCATTTAGGCTGCAATCTGAAAGTGAATTTTAAGTCTGAATAATGTAGCTACTAGTTCTGCTTTGAGT
>NC_134312.1:29358135-29360635 GCF_964195595.1 Calonectris borealis
CTGATGGTACAATCACCACATTTACTTCCAGTCCATCAAAGTCTCTCGAACATGCACTCGAAACACCCATCATTCCCTTTCAGGTAATCCCCACATCAGAATCTTAGACGACTGACTGACTGAAAACAATCGCTTACAAGGTGAATCCTTCTCTCGATGTAATTACCGTAAACCTTCTGTTGATCATGACCCAAAGACAAACATAATGAAAAGTAGCAGTTACTGTGACGTTCTCACAATTCATGCAATCTGCCATAATTGTTCTAATTTCTTTTGTTTTTCTTTTTTTTTTTTTGTTTTTTTTTTCTTTTGCAGAGGTAGAAGCTTTCAGAAAGCCTTTTGGGTAAGTGGGAAAACCCTTTCGAAAGCCGTTATGTCCTTTTATTTGGCGTGATAGATGACTGTGTATATCTTTAAGTCTATTCGCTGACTTCAGCAAAGAATAAATGATGAGCTTAGTTTGCAAGAACCAGGACCATCACATGGAACTGGTACATATGTTAAGCTCTAGCAGCCACCTTCTGTCAAAAACTGTTTGTAAAGCAATAACCATAATCAGGTTATGAGGTCCCTTGGTTGGGGGAAAAAGTATTATCAAGACTTGGCACAGCACATGAAAAGCAACACGTAAAGTTTCTAGGTTTTAAGCAAACATCTGACTATGCTATTTTCAACTACACCATAACGCATTATCATATTTTTGGGTTTGGAGTTGTCAAGAAAACCAGCATTCCAACAATTTGGCCTGTGCAAGTCTTCCAAAGGGAGTGTATTGTTAGTGTTAATATCCCGTATAAGCAGAGGCAGAATTATATGTAACTTTGGTTTGACTGAAAATAAATACCATGGACTACAATTGCTATATCTTTGCTTTCAGTGTAAAAACTCACCTAGATCACTTTAAATCAATATGAAATTAATTTTTGGCTTTACTAGACCTTTTATGTTTGGTTCCTACTTTTTTTTTTTTCATTATAACTTAAGACTATAAAAAATAGTACACAACAAAGATTAAGACCATACAAGACATCTTCTAACAACATGTATTCACCACAGAAAAAAACAGACTGAATGGGAAAAAAATAAAACATAATGTATTTTATATATAACAATATGCAATCTGCATTTGCATCAAGTACATAATTATTTTGGTCAGTGATCCACATTTGTTGCTTTCTATCATAACTTCCACTGCAGACTTTGTTCTCACCTCTGTCTTAAATGAAAGCAAATCTTCACTGCATTTAGATTGACTTTTGGCCTCAGAAGATTACACTGTGACTGAATTGACTTTTTTCATATTTGTTTCTTTGTATAGGGCTAAATGAAAAGATCCCAGAGGTCATCAGAAAACAGCAGGTAGTTCATGGAAAGGTTCCTTTGTACTAATTAAAGTTACAGAAGGCTGACCAAAGCATGTGGCTGCTTCTGTCGTTGAGCTATTGGCCATTGTTAGAGTTGGCTTTGGTTTGCAGCTGTAGCCTTTGACTGTGTTTGCAGGTAGACAAAGCTTTATCACAAGGAGGTAAAGAGTACAGTTGTAAGATATATGCAGATATGCAAATGTTTCTATGGTGCTTGCACAGACAATGTTAGCTTAGGATTGCACTTTACATCTTAACACTAACAGCACAGACTGGAAGCCTAAAGGTTTTTAGATGGTTGCAACAGTCTAATTACTGTGGTTTGTAATTACTAACTTATGTCATTTACAGTTGGTGGCACCAACATAAAAAACTAATGTTCTGTTGTTTAAAATTCAGCTAGATACAAGCAGTGACACTAATTTCTGATACTACTCCTGTGCAAATTAAAAACAATAGCAACAAGTTGAACTTGACCAGCAATTGTTTCTAACATTACAACTACTGTATGCTGGAAATTCACATTAATGAAACTAACACTATTTTTGGCAGTATATGAGGCCCATTTGCTTTCTACAGAACATGTATCCTCATATTCAGTCATTTCATGAACCCTTAAGAGCCACATTTTTTTAAATGGGCAAGCCATTATATAAAGAACAGTTTTGTTTTTTTTTTCCTCAAGAAAATCAGTTTATCTTTAAAAAAAAAAGGAAAAAGGGAAAAAGAAAAAAAGAAGAAGAAGAAGAAGAAGAAAAACAAGCAATTTGCCTGTTGTTACTGGGTCCCAAAGGGCTGGCTTAACAAGTTCCTTTAGGGCTGTTCTTCTTTATCCATGCTTAATAAATAGTCACAGTAAAAATTTGTCAAATATTCATGGTTGCGGAGTGGTTCTGAAGGTCAGTGATATGTCCCTTCATTTTGAGGTTTCTCAAGTCTCTTTTCATTCCAGATCTTCAGATAAAGGCTCTTCCTCAATCTCTCTATCATCTTCCAACTCTGGACTGTGATTTGCCGTTGTCACCAAGGACATTGGACAGTCTTCATCCTCTGCAATCACTGGTTCTTCCTTGACATGGATAGAATGTCTGAAAAACATTTTGACATTAACGACTTATTAGTGGAATGATTAACAA
>NC_134312.1:29365635-29390635 GCF_964195595.1 Calonectris borealis
GGGATTGAGTGCACCCTCAGCAAGCTTGCAGATGACACCAAGCTGAGTGGTCCAGTTGACTCGCCAGAGAGAAGGGAGGCCATCCAGGGGGACCTTGACAGGCTTGAGGAGTGGGCCCACATGAACCTCATGAAGTTCAATAAGGCCAAGCATGAGGTCCTGCACCTGGGTCAGGGCAATCCCCAGTATCAATACAGACTGGGGGATGAAGGAATTGAGAGCAGCCTCGTGGAGAAGGACCTGGGAGTACTGGTGGATGAAAAATTGGACACAAGCCAGCAATGTGCACTTGCCACCCAGAAAGCCAATCATATCCTGGGCTGCATAAAAAGAAGCATGGCCAGGAGATTGAGGGAGGTGATTCTGCTCCGCTACTCTGCTCTCATGAGATCCTACCTGGAGTATTGCATCCAGCTCTAGGGTCCTCAGTACAAGACAGACATGGACCTGTTAGAGCACGTCCAGAGAAGGGCTACAAAAATGGTCAGAGGGCTGGAACACCTCCCCTAGGAAGAAAGGCAGAGAGAGTTCGGGTTCTTCAGCTTGGAGAAGAGAAGGCTCTGGAGAGACCTTACTGCAGCTCTTCAATACTTAAAAGGGGCTTATAAGAAAGATGGAGACTTTTTACCAAGGCCTGTAGTGACAGAACAAGGGGCAACATTTTTAAACTTGAGGAGGGTAGGTTTAGATTGTACATAAGGAAGAAATCTTTTACAATGAGGGTGGTGAGACACTGGAACGGTTGCCCAGAGATGTTGTGGATGCCCCATCATTGGAAGCGTTTTAAGTGAGGTTGGATGGGGCTTTCAGCAACCTGATCTAATGAAGGATATGCCTGCCCATGGCAGGGGGGTTGGACTAGATGATCTTTTAACATCCCTTCCAACCCAAACCTTTCTATGATTCATTGATATGCTTTTCTTTCCATACTTAAAAAATTCTGACTACAGAACTTTTATTTTTTACCAAACGAGTTCAGTTCCTTTACCGGTGGTGTCCAGGTTGTTTTTATTACATTTCTGTGGTTGGAGTGCAGCCACTGTACAAACAGGGAGGATAACAAGAAATGTCCATTAAAAATGCACTACACATTAAGATACTAGTTCTTCTTATGCTGTAATTTTTTAGTATTGAGGATCTCTTTTTTTGCAAGGACAGATCAAAGATTATTTTGATGACTAATCTGTGGAAGAATTAATAGTTTAGAAGACTAATCAGGATAGAAAACTTTCATTTTTGTCAACTATACTTTCTTCCAGATCAACAGTAAATCAAGACCAAAATCAAGCAGTTCAGTTGTCCACGCAAAAATAAATTTCATAGGCTTTTCTGCCAGCAGCTTAAAGTACAGCTCATAGAAGACACTGCCATACAAACACCTCTTTCTGGAAGTGTAAGCGCAAGGAATAACACACAGGATCTTGAAACTTAACACTTCTCAACTCTAGAGTTTGTTTTTCGAAATCAAAGGTTGAAAGACAAAGTTGAGGCATGTTGGTTAGAGATGTAAAGGACCTTACAGTATTTTATGTATGTTCTGAGGAGGAAGCAACTATACAAAATATATAGGAAAATCAAAACCCTTTTTTTTTCTTTTTCATAAGCAAAACAAGATTTGAACACCCGTCTTTTAAATTGCTCAATACATTCTTGTCTTGAAGATTTTCATTATAGTATGATATATCTCAAGATATTTATTGTACATAGAAAGCAAAATACTGAGATTGGTATTTATATGTAACTAATATGAAAATATGTATGTGTGTGTGTTTCAATAGATAGATATATACTTAAATGTATGTATTTGCAAAATTCTACACTACCATTTTGTTATACAATAGGAGCAGTGTTCTAAGGACAAATTCCCATGTGAAGTGCTGAGTATTTAAACATAAATTCTGAAGAAATATTTATATATGCCATGTCTTTTTATTAATAACCATGCTACTCAAATAAATCCTAACAACAGGTCATAACTTAGCGACTTCTGACTTCTGATCAGAACTTACTTATTTACTACATAATTGGAATCTGTATTTTAACAAAGATTAGTATGGTTCCTTGATGGACCAATCCTGCGTTGAGAACTAGTCAGTATTTTTTATTAATGACACAGAAGATAGAACAGACAGCATGGTTATTAACTTCATAGATATCAACAAAATGGGAGGTTATGCAAGCACATTGGTGGAGACGATGAGATTTCAAATATGTGGCAAATTGAAAAAATCCAGGTAGAGGTTTAGAAAAAACTGTTATATGAAGAAAGGCTGAAAGAAGGATGTCTTAGGTTATAGAAAGAGCAACAGGTCAGATGCTGGAGTTAAAAATTAGTACAGAGAGTGAAACACTGGATCAGGTTGCAAAAATAAAATATGGCAATGCTAAATTATTTCAAAGAACTTTTTTGTAAAGATATAAACAAAGGAACACACTCATTTCCATGGATCACCTTCTTTACAATTGTGGATCTACTGTTCTAAAAAACAACTTTCCTTGTACCCCAGCACTTTCAAAATGAAACTCTCTGTGAGAGACCTTTGCAATATACAAGAAGGATTCTAATAACTTGCAGAGCTGCCTGCTCATCTCAGTACATTACTTCTTCCTTGCTCATAGATCACAGAACATGAAGTTCCTCTGTCTCTGCAGCTGCCTCAAACATTCACTCTTCCACATGCTTTACAGCTTTACATGGAGATTTTTCTCTCACTCCTGCAACTGGCAAACTACACGTTCTCATGTTCTCAGATGTATACTATAGCCTTAAAAACATCATCATTTATAACATTTAACTGGAACGACTGCCAGGTGCCAGGAGACAGGTAACAGTTGCTGGACACTTACAGAGGCCTCATGAAGACTGTTTGTAGGCTGCTGGAGAAGAGCTTTGAGGCTTCAAAGGAAAAAGAAAGATAACAGGGCAGGCAGCTGAGGGATAAATATATACTAGGAAGGAATGTATAAAGTAACTTCCAAATATTTAGAGACTAAGCCAAATTCCCAAAGCCTACAATAACTCATCTGATACAAGGTGAACTTGTCTTTTGAGTTTTGCAGAAGATTAGCCTGATCCTGCCTTGGGAAAACTTGTTCAGTATAATAACTACTTAAATCCTGCTAAAATCTAGGCAACAGCAGCAAAACAAGTGTTATAGTCAACTTTTAAACATTAGAACGAATGCTGTGGCTGACAAGAAAACAACCAGATCCTATAACCAAGTACACGATTTCTTAATTAAATTGAGTTGAGCTGGTGTCAACAAGGAGAAAAGATACTTGATACAAAATTCTCAATTATGGATAGCATGTTTTCTACAGAGGGTTCATGTCACATCGGCTTTCATGTAAGGGGATACTGAATCCAGCAAAACAGCAGTGAGAACGCAGGACAACAAAATATAAATAATTACAATAAACAAGGTTTGGATTTGGTTAGTAGAAACAGTGCTCACTCCAGGCTTTGAATAGAAAATACAACTGTTCTTTGGAAAAAATACGAAGTCAGACAATGCCTTTTATAACCATCAGCACTGAGTTACTACGGGGACCCTGAGCACTTCCCGTCTTCCAAAACAGAGATTTAACAATTTAAGTTTCCCTGTATTTATTTCATCCAGTTCTATGGAAGGAAAAAAAGAATTAGTTCATTTCTCATTCGTATATGTAAAAAAGAAAAAAAAAAACATGCAAGGGGTTCGGCGTTTAACTCTGAAAGCCACAAGGAAGTGCCACAACCTCTCCAGAATCCCCAATGGAACAAATTCCACAGTTTAGATCTGGGTCCTCTAAACATTGTTGCCCATATCCACCCAAAATCTTTAATGTTCTGCTAAAATCATTTAAGGGAAAGTGTTGTGGGACGTCATGATTGAGAGAGATGCAGTCTCTCAGACAGTTATGTCAATGTAATGACTGGCAGTGAAAAGATTTTGCTCTTGGCTTTGTATTGAAGAGGTGGTAGACGTTGAGAGAGAAAAGCTGCCTAGGTCCATGTGCTTACGGTGAGCTTTGTAGCCAAGCGTATGGTCTGCAGCAAGTCATGTAATTTTTTAAGATCTTTCAGTGCATTTTTATTCCTCATAGGGGTTGCAATAATCAGTCTAACATCATGAAAGGGTGATTTTTTTTGCTAGGTTGCAGCTGAAAGTATTTTGAATTGCTATGATGACTTAGGCACCTAGTAACACTAGGAAGTTTCTTACTTTGGTATTCAACAGCACAAAGGGCAATAAATTAGATCATGTCTTGAAGTCCCTCCCAGGCTTATTTTCTATGAGACTTTAATTTTGATACTATTGACTCACTAGCTTTCCTAGGGACTTCATGTAGAAGTATATAAAGATGACAAATTTTCTGGAACTCAGCTGAAGAAAGATTTCCCAAGGGAACCTTTGGGACTGAACAATTTCTAAGCCATATGTGGTATGACAACCTATGTTGATTACTTTTTTAAAGATTTGGTTTGCCTGTTAGAGTAATAAAGATTTTTAAAAGTTAAAAAAAAAAATTAGGTAGCTCCCAAACAACTTTAACCATTTCCCAAACCAAATGATGCACAGTTTGGCTCATTCTTCCTCACAATTCTGTAGACAGCCTTAAGCCCATAAACATTGCATCTTCAAAACCAATTGGTTAGTCTGCAGATACTTTTCCAACTGTACTATTTCTCCACAATTTTTATTTCCATTACATTGACTATGCTTCAGTATATGAAAAGCACAAAGCAGAACATGTTATATTTGTGTTACACAATATCTTTTATAGAACTCCACATTTCCAGTGTAACTTTTTATGTTAGACACCTGCAATTTTTATTTACATTTTTACTTATTACCCACACTGCCCTCAATTCTTTCATGCTGTAGGCATCCTGAACTACAAGTGAAATTTTGATTCAGCTACACGAAGTGTTCCGTATATACTTTGGGAGAAGATATTAAAAAGATCCACAGCTACAGAATTCTTCAAACTGTGGAAGTCGGAAAATTTTTGTGTCCAAGTCAACAAGGTAAGCTACTACTTAGCACAAAGAACACTGTGACCAAATTAATTCTTTCTGTACATTTCTATATTTTAGTATTTGAAGAACATTTTTAATCTTTATTTTTATCTGAAGCATCTTGGCTTTCTAAACTTTTCTGTGTTAACATCTAATATTATATAAAATATTTTCCTAGTTTAACCTGTTGAAACACATATTATTTACAACTTCTATTTCTGTCTGACCTAATATTTTTAAAGCTGTGACTTTTGTTAGACTTTACTACAAAAATATTTTTAACCAAATAGTATTTTGTAAAATGATAATCAGTACATTACAGATAGAGTAACTGACCTGTTTGGGTTTTCTTTTTTTCTTTTTTTTTTTCTTTTTTTTTGGTAGTAGATCTGGATTAGTATTTCCTCAGGAAGAGCTGTATATCATCTTGCCAGTACAGCTCTAGGTCTGTAGGATATTCTATAGCAATTTAAAAAGAAAAGCTCTCCTTTCCAATCCACTGTTTCAGATCTAGAATTTTTATATTTACGCCTTGGTAGGCAAATGGAGACAAATCCTCAAATCCTGCAGTATTTTCAATATACCTAATTCTATTATTTTGTCTCTTTACAATTTCACGCTATTATAAAAAGTTTATTATTTTTCTTAAGTAGAGGTGAACTGTTTATTGATGTGAATATGTATAGCCATTTAGGGAGATACTAATCCAAATATTGAGAAAGGGAAGAAAGCGTATTAGATGAGTAATTAAATACAAATTCAGTAATGCTACAACTGTCACAGAATCCATTATTATTTTTTCCTTGAACATCAGGAATCACTTCCCCCATGTATTTATCACATATACTGAAACACTGAAGAAGTGCTATTATTTCTAGATAAAATAATGCCTATATGCAAATCTCTAGCTTTAAGCAAGAAAGGGAGGAAGGTCCTATTGTCACATATCCTTGTCAGGCAGCTGAGGGTGCCCTACCTCATCTCACTAAGGAGGGAGTGAAGCTACAACATCCTGGTAGAAGACGACTGGAAATGTGATGCCTATAGAAGCACTGCTCCTCAGTGGGGGTGTTTCTGGATGTGCTTTGTCAGCCTGCCACTTTCAAATTACACCCTTCCACCCTGGGCCCTCCAAGAGCCATGCTGAGAAAAAAAGGAAAGTAGCAACCTTTTCTTCTCTCAAATGCAACACTGAAGCACAAAAAATACCTTCAAAATATACTTTTTTTCATATCTATCATCTTACCCATCACTAAGGATTTCAAGTCTACCGTGGTGCAGCTGGGAATTGCACTGACTTGGTGATGGAAAGCAGAGGCAACAGCCCTAGCTGGCAGGCACTGTTGCGGACTCTGACAGGAGATAAGAGTGCACTGGAATAATTAATTAGGCCACTAAAGTTTGTCTTCTTTAGTTCATCACTAGAAGAGATGGCATAAGATGGAATTAATGATCAATGTTCACAAAGTGCCTCTGGTGCATCAAGTAAGGTGTAGGAGCAAGTAAGAATGAGTTTGTGTAACTCTATTATTGCTTTTACAACCTCCAAGACTAGAGACTTGCTTTCCTATTTATAATAGGTGTTGGTATAATTTTATCAGTGACTTCTTTTATCAGTAAAAGAAGCTAGTGTTCTTCATGCCTTCCCTTCAATTATTTTAAGATAAAAGGTAGGTGAGTCCCTCTGGGGAAAAAAAAACACAACCCACAAACCCCATCATTACCAACTGCACAAAACTGGTCTTGCAAACACAGCTTTTCTTTTGTGATGCCTTAAAAAGATGTAAACTCAGTTGTTGCTATTTCTAAGATCCATACCTTCAGTGAGCACCTGGTATGACTTTGCTGGTATCTGCAAAACAAAATCCAGAGCATCCTCCTTCTTGAGCTTGGTTGCTAAAAAGCTTGGTTGCTTCTGCTCACTCTCTCAATGTTTTGTCTATATGGAAACATACTCTAGGATCACAGGATAATTCAGGTCAAAGGGGCCTCAGGAGATCTCTAGGTCAACATCCTGCCCAAAGAAGGCACAGCTACAAGGTCAAACCAGGTTGCTCGGGGTTTTACCCAGTTGGGTCTTGAAAACTTCCAAGGATGTAGACTATACAAGTTCCTTGGCAACTGCCCCACTCACTGCCTGACTGTCCTCATGAGGAAAGAGTTCTCTTTATACCCAGTCTGAATCTCTCATTTTAACTTATGTCCACTGTCTCTCAGTCTGCCACCACAGTGAAGGGCCTGGCCTTGTCTTCTTGCTAATCTCCCTGTAGGTACTCAGGTCCAGGTCCCCCCAAAGCTGCCTCTTCTCCGGGTTGATCAAGCTTAGCTCCCTCAGCCTCTCCTCACAGGAAAATTGCTTCTGCTTCCGATCATCTTGGTGGCGTTTTGCTGAACTCAATCCAGTTTACTGCTGTATTTTTCATATTTGAGGTGCCAAAACTGGACGCAGTATTCCAGATGTGGTATAACGAGTCCTGAGATGGCGGGGATGATAATTTCGCTCAGCCTCTTGGCCTTCTGCTGCGCTTAATACAGCCCAGGGCGCTGCTGACCTTCTCAGCTGCCAGGGCACCCTGCTGGCTCATGCTCAGCTTGCCCTCTGCTGATACCCCCAGGGCCTTCTCAGCAAAGCAGCACCCCAGCCAGGCCATCCTAGTGTTCATCATTGCAAGGGGATCTTCCCTCCTCCGTGCAGGGCACGGCATTTCATAAAGTTCCTCTTGGCCCAGTCCTTCAGCCCTTACAGGTCCTACCCTCACACATATCGACTGTTCCCCCTAATTTGATGTCATCTGCAAATCTGATGAGGAAGAGGTCCATCCTCCAGGACATCAATAAAGACGTTAAACAGGACAGTATATTCTTATGTCCCAGGAGAAATCAGAGAATACTCAGGTATTGCAAATGGAAGACCAGAGTAAAAGGCAAGAAAAATTATTAATTGGATGTAAAGATCTATCGTGAACATGGCAGAGGAAAGCTACTCTGAGTGCACATGCATCTCTAATATCAGAGGTGATGGGGACAGCAGGAAGATACTCATTGTTATCTGAAAATCTGAACTAAGTGAACACATGGTGCTATTTTAAAAGAGAAGAATATGTCACAAGCAATATAGGGTGTCTGAAAAGGAGGTACAAAGGATTAAGAAGGCAGTTTAATGCCAAAAATCCCAGAAGAAAAGAACAGGTGATTTTATCTGTATCCTTTGGATTTCAGGGGAACACAAAGAGCAGCAAATATTAAGACATTATACTTTTATTAACAGAAAAAAACCCAAAACCTTTTAAAAAATCACTTAGAAACCTACTGGTTAATAGAGCATTCCCAATTAGTCCTGCCACAACTCAGAAAATATTTTCTTGCTTGTATTTGCACAGATAAAAAGGTTCCGGATTTCAACATTAGCAAGTTTGCTAATGTTGTAGGCTACTGAGACTGTACAAATTTTCAAAGATTTAATAAAAAGATTTCAAATCTGGGAGAACTCCTTGTCTTATTTGGAAAAAAAAGATTTTAGTGAACTAAAATTGAGAAATGGGGCTGTAAGCAGTCACAAGAAATATCAGATGGAGATTAGGCGTGATTAGGAGTGACTGAAGGCAGAATAAGAAATGAGGGAATGCCAAAGACATGAAGACAAATGGTTTCCTGGGATGAAATCCAGATCTCATTTAAGTCAATGGCAAAATTCCCCTTGATTTCATTAGGGCCAAGATTTCACTTGTGAAGTTTATTCACACAGAAGATGTAAGTGAAATATGCAATGCATCTGACAGAACGCTCGGGGAGAAGGGGGAATAACCAAAGGTGATACACACAGTGAACCACGTATTTTTCTACTAGACAAATGAGGTGGAATAACAAGTATATATAAGATCACTAATTTTACTTGCCCTATGAGGCTTCTAAAAGTCATACAACAGTAAACAAGGAGATCTGATGGATGTATTTTAATTTGCAGATTCCTGTGAGAAACTTCAAAAATCTAACTCATACTTAAATTAGACATAAAGATTTGCCAGTAATAAAACTAGTTAGATGAAGGAAGAACAAAGAATTATTTCACAACATGGAGGTAGGTTAACAATGAGAATTCTTTAAGATCCTACATTTGATTCTATTTTGAATACAATTATGAATACCTCAGAAGAAGATATAAACAGAGCTAACAACACAATATATTTATATTAGTCATAAAGTTAACTGTGAAAAAAATAACAAAGCTGACAATCCATGGCAGATCAATTTACTGCTGACAAGTAAAAGAAAGAAAATAAACTACCCATATACCTCTATCTACTGTAACCACTTGGGAAATGTATGTTAGTATGAATCCTTCAATGGCACCTCTGCTTAAGAAGTCAAAAACCAGCATGTTAGACTAATTAGGAGAGAATAATGACAGTGACAATAATATAAACCATGTTTTATATTATACATGGACAAGCTTGAGAAGTGGGTCTGTGTGAACCTCATGAGGTTCAACAAGGCCAAGTGCAGGGTCCTGCACCTGGGTCGGGGCAACCCCCGGTACCAATACAGGCTGGGGGATAAAGGGAACGAGAGCACCCCTTCCGAGAAGGACTTGGAGGTCCTGGTGGATGAAAAGCTGGACATGTGCCAGCAATGTGCGCTTGCAGCCCAGAAGGCCAACCGTATCCTGGGCTGCATCGAAAGAAGTGTGGCCAGTGGGTCGAGGGAGGTGATTCTGCCTCTCTGCTCTGCTCTGGTGAGACCCCCCCTGGAGTACTGCGTCCAGCTCTGGAGTCCTGAAGACTCCAGGGAAAGATGTCCAAGAAAGACATGGACCTATTGGAGTGGGGAGGAGGGCCACGAAAATGATCGGGGGATGGAACGCCTCTCCTATGAAGAAAGGCCGAGAGAGTTGGGTTATTCAGCCTGGAGAAGGCTCCGGGGAGACCTTATTGCAGCCTTTCAGTACTTAAAGGGGCCTTATAAAGCCTTATAAAGGGGACAAACTTTTTAGCAGGGCCTGTTACGACAGGACAAGGGGGAATGGTTTTAAACTAAAAGAGGGTAGATTTAGACTAGATATAAGGAAGAAATTTTTTATGATGAGCGTGGTGAAACACTGGAACAGGTTGCCCAGAGAGGTGGTAGATGCCCCATCCCTGGAAACATTCAAGGTCAGGTTGGATGGGGCTCTGAGCAACCTGATCTAGTTGAATATGTCCCTGCCCATGGCAGGGGGGGTTGGACTAGATAACCTTTAAAGGACCCTTCCAACCCAAACTATTCTGATTCTATTCTATGATTATGTGTTTATGTATTTAAGTAGGCCCTCACTTCAAGTAGTATGTTCAATGTACTTGACTACCTTTTAGCTATTACTCACTCATCTCAAAAATAATATAGCAGAATCCAGAAAAGAACAACAGAAGTGACCTTTGGCATGGTAAACATATCTGTAGGAGGAAACATTAAAAATTATAGGAGTACTTTGAATTGATTTAATTTAGCTGCCACTGAAATCAATACGAGGAGTAGCGGCTTGGAGATATGAGTAAAAATGATGTAATAATAGAAATACAGAAATAAGGAAAATATAGGGAAAAAACCCAAATGTTCACACTTCACCTTACCCATACTGAAGGGTCACCCAATTTAATATGGCATATTTATGATGATTTTATCACTACAGTTATTCCACTACTAATTTCTTCTAATGATAAAAAGGCACAGAGCTACTGCTAAAGAAAGGTTTTTAAAATCCTCAGTAAGTTACACAGCTAATGAGCTGTGTTTTTTTAATTTATTAAATATTTTTAATAGGATTAAAATATGTAAGTATTCAATAATTCTGAGATGCCACCTGCCATTACTCTACAGGAAAATGTTTTAACAGATATTGACCCTCACACTGCAGAAGCCAGCCAGCTATTAATTCATGGAGATTAGAAGCAAACTTCTCCTTTTTCCTTTCTATACCATAGGCACTTCCTAACTCAGAAATGATTTTGTGCTGCTTAGCTACAAAATACACCAATGCATTTGTTCCTGAAGTGGCTGGAGATAGCGTTTGGTGCTTCTTGCCCTATCAGTTTGGCCCTGCCCAAGCACATCAAAATACAAACTGGTTCACTTGAAATTAGGGACAGCTAAAACTTGCCGTTTCTATTATAAGTAAAGTTTGAAAATGGACATTGCTGGCAAATCAGAATGAAAAGGAAAACATGGAAACAAGTTTTTGAAGAATTTCACTTTATAGTCATGAGTCTGAGTTGAAAAAAATGTTGAAAATAATAAAAAATCCTCCCAACAACCAAATATGTCCTCCTTTTTCTTTTTAGCTTTGTACGAAGAAATGAGCTTTGTACAGAGAAATTTCTAGGGAATAAATTGACAGATTTGTTGATACCCACATGACAATTTCATCTTCCTTTAATAAAAAAAAAGATATCTTTGATTAAAAATGGGTAATAAAACACACGGATTTTTTTCTTAGATTATGAAACTGATAATTAAATTGACTGGTCTTCATGGGGTTTTTTTGTTTGTTTTGTTTTGGTTTTTTTTTTTTAAAACATGGGAAGAAAATGCCGAGACAATAAACAGGGATACCCTATCTGCATTGATATATTATCAGCTATGAATGTTAATAACTTACTACAAAAAAAATCAGATGAAATCTTTGAACTGTAGATAAAGAAAGGATCTTTCCAGAAAACTGACATATTAACAATATATTTTCTTTAAATATCAAATGAGGCTCAAAATTCATGCACAATTTGCCCGTCCTACAGTATCAAAATTTTTAGGAATCAAGTTCTAATTAAGAAGATGACATTAACATAGATTTTCTGATTCTAGTGACTCTTACTAAAATTCCCATCCTTGACATTGGCTTGCTCCCTTTGGTGCCTAAATAAATGTATTTTCTCTGTGATAGAACCATGAAAAAGTAGAAACTTGACTAGGAATTAGCTTAGGGCACAGGGCTCTAAAGTCTTTCAAACCATCAACTGCATCTAGTTCAAATGTCAAAAGTTAACATGCTAAACAAAGAAAAGGATTAGGGAGAAAGAGCACAGAAGTTTTTAAGGTAAAAATTCAAAGGAAAATAACAAAGTACTAGAGATTTGAGTGTCTGAATATTTTTGGGATTGTTGAAGAACCATCGAAAAAGAGCAAGGCTGAAAACAACAAAGTTTAAGAAAAGAGGCTATGGATCTAGCATGCTCTGTAATATCTCATGGTTGGGAAGTTTTAAAAATTGTACCCATTACACAGAAACTTAGCAGCAGCAACTAAATATCTCAGTGTTATTTGCGGGTTAGACCAGGCAAATGTTCTCTATGCAAAGTCTGGAAAGCTATTTAATGATCCAGGAAAAGCTGAGGGAGAATTTGAACTGTACTATGTGTGTTTTTTATACATCTTAATATAAACACAGGCTATATAAAATTGTTTTTCTATTTCTGTTGAAAACTTTTACATCAGTAAAACTCTGCTCTCTTGGAAAACATATAATTGATCAGATAGATAGTGTGGGACAAAAAGGCTGAAAATAATATCCTTTCACTAATACCCTGGCAGACTTTTGTGAGATTTTATAAGTGAATCATCAACATTTTTCCACAGTGGCACCTAACCGTTTTGTTCCAATGCAGCAGCAAGGGATTAAATAGCCTTACACTTACACCTGGGCATGGTACGTATTTTCTTCCAGAACAGTCTTCACTGAAAATGTTGATTGATAGGTATGCTTGATGGGTATGTTTCAAAATTTTCAGCAGGATGCTACCAAAATATTTCCTTTTCATATGCTAAGTTTCTTGGAGCATTGATCTTTTATTTTATTTTTTCAATGTTTAAGAGCTAGGACTTGAAGTGATGACTGGCTTTGCCTGCTAGAACAAGCCTGGAGAATGGCCAGCCCTTCAATATGTTTTTTGCCAAATAGTCGATGGTAGCATTTAACAAGTAGAACTGCACGTCACACTCAGCAAGGACAAATGGGTCAAGCTGACCTGTATAGAACCGTCTGCACTGTCCTAGCTGACATTTCTCACATTAGTTGAATCTTACACTCACTGTATATTTTTCTGTAAGGCCAAGGTTCATTCAGTCTTAAAAATAAGAGAGTGCTTAAAGATATTTAGCTATGACAGCTGTCCCAGATTACAAAGTAAATGGACTTGGACAACCTCAGCTAGCCTCTAATAAGATATGGCATACATGAAAAAACCCTTACTTTTTCAAGATTTATCGTAAGAATCAAAGAAAATAGGGTTGGAAGGGACCTCAAGAGATCATGTAGTGTCTTCATCCCCTTCCTCTACACCAAAGTAGGATCATTTATACCTAAACCACTTCTGACCACTTCTAATTTACTCTTAGAAGCCTCCAGCATCTGCGGTTCCACAGTCTCTCTGTGCTGGTACACATATCAGCACTTAATTATCCAACAGTCATAAAGGTTTTATTTTTTCTGGTGTCTATCCTAACTCTTCTTGCTGAAATGCTAATCAATTATTTCTTGTCCCATTCCCAATGGACACGGACAAGTTCATTCCCATCTTCTCTGCACAGCGTTCTGAAGACTGTTCATTTCCCCACTCAGTTTCTCTCTTCTCAACAAACCTAGTATTTTTAGTCCTTCCTCAGTCAGAAAAGGCCAATCACAAGAACTGGGTGGAGGATAGAGCTTACTTCTACGTACAACATTCCTGTTAAGTATGCTTTCACAACCACATACCTTTGTCAGCACACATTCAGTTGGTGACCTGCTACAACTTCTATAGTCTTAAGAATGACTGCATATCTAGAATCTTCTAGAGTCTTAAGAATGACACCTCGTATTTACACCAATGATTGTTCTTACATGTAAGACTTCAAACTTGAACTTTTCTCAGAACATTTCACCAAATTGTTAACATGTGAATACTAATCATGCCTCCCATTTTTATGCTATTACAGATTTAAGATTTGGATGTGAAGGGCAACGTGTCTGAAGAATATGTTTTATCTGTATGGCCTCTGCAAGAAAACACAAATATAGCCTGCCTGCAGACTGAGCTGATTAGGAGATACCTGAGATATCACAGAGCCTAGGTTAACATATCCTGCCTCTTAACCGCATACTTTGGCCTGTGCATAACGCAGACTTCTGCTTCACAGGGCAGTATATTCCAGCTGAATGAAATATATACAGTGCAATACATTGTTTATTACTATATCTGTAAATATCTAGCTACAATATAAAAAAAAAGTTTTAAATTGTAATTCCAGTAACTCCAGATTGATACAAAACCATAATTATTTCTTTCATGATGCCATGAATAAAAAGGCATGCATAGTAACAGAACATTACTTGATAGGTGCTCATCTCAAGATATTTCACTGCTACCAGTCACCGTTTACCTTTTGGTTTAATGTACCTATAGTGCAGTCTAATGCCAACTGGCATTGTGTCAAACACTTCTCTAAACAAAGCCTGATGCTATTCTAAATGGTGACAGTAGTGTAAGTAATATACACCTTCCATTCAAACTACACCTGAAGATGCTTTTCAAAAATTAAATGATTCAATTACTACCTAAAGATTGCAAGAGTTCGGGGTAGGGATTTGAGAATCCTTTTTTGTTTTGCCTTTGTACAATACTTATCATAACAGGGCCCTCAGTCCATCCTTTAATACCATACTACAAAAATAAACCACAACAGCTGAGCTGAATTTAGCTAAAATATATTTTTTTAAAAGTCAGAACAGAGAGAAAGAAGAAACACGTTATATACAACTACGTCTGGAATGCTTACAAAAACTCTGCTAACACCTGCACATGAAAATAAATACAAACTGAGTAGTTTTATGGAATGGCTACTAGAAAGATAAGGAGAATGGACAGTCTGCTGTATCAGAAACAGCCTGTTTGGTCTACCAAAATGAAGATTCAAAGTTTGCAGCATGCTCTCTAGAACACATTTGAGAAACAAAGAGGAAGAATAAGAAAGACGATGTAAGCTAGAACATATATCAGTGAAACTGAATTGGAATATATTTAGTCTGGAAATTGGAATTGTGGCTTATAATCATCAAAGGAATGACGTTCCGCAATGGCTTTCAAATTTGAGATGGACTATGATAATTTTAGGAGAGGAATTGTATGACATGGTTGCCCACAACATGACTTTTATTTCCTGTGTTCCTAGAACAAGAGGAATAAAAGCTCAGAGAACATTTTTTCAGCTGTAATGTCTGATAACGCCGAATTTGTAAGGAATGAGGAAAAGGAGGGGAAACAAAGAAAAATAAAAATCAAGTTGGGGGAAGTCTCTAATTACCCAGAATACTACTATCACAGCATAATACTACATCAAAGAAACATTTCCCCTTATCTGGGTATCTCAATCAGAAGCTTATGGAAGTCTTTGAAAAAGGTTAGTGAGAGGCCACGATCACACAAAGGCTCTGCAACATCATCAAACCTCTATTAATGAATACAGTGGAACAAATGAACTTGGTAAGTCTACGTAAAGGAGGAAGACTACCGGATTTGTTCAGCCTAATTTAAGATACACATTTAATATTGTTTAGTTGGAGAAAACCACCGGAATACCTGCAGTTATAACCTTAACAGAGACTACATCAGGGCTGTACCACACATACGCATTCCGAGCACTGTTCTAAATCATAGAATGCTGTTAGATGGCAAGAGTACATTTTCCCAAGTGCACTTTGCCAGAAGATTGTGAAAACCGCTTTTGTATATGGACTTTACTAGGTATAATCACGTCTTTAGTCATCTTAAGATCTGATTACTCTAATATGACCTACACATGGGGTTTCACACTGAGATGAAGACTTTCTATAAATTCTGTAAAAAAAAAAGTGCATTGACATTTTCAGTCTTTTAAAAAGTGTAGAGTGCCTAGAGTTTTCTACAAATTCTAAAGACTAAATAATAGTCAAATGATAACACTTCCTCAGAATAACGTCCTATATTTTTCAATGAATCTTTGCTTGGATTTATGGATCATAATTTAAACTACTAGTATAAACATTACCAATTGGATATAATTGTATGTTTTTATTTAACTGTTTACATGATATGTAAATGTAAAGGCACATTTTGGACACGTGTATTTACAAAAAGAAATCTAGAGAGTCCACTTTCAAAAATTTTGGCTCATAATATTACAGTTACTCAAAATCCAAATGGAATCATCAAAAGTGGATAAAATTTCATAACTGTATGTGCAGTTTTAGAAATACACTGTAAATGGCACTATCATCTGAGCTTTTGTGTTGTACAAAGACAGTAATCTCCTATGAACTACATTTAAGACTTATGCAACCATATTGCAGAGAGATTTAGTTGCACAACTTCAAACACATTTTTAACATCTGTAACAATATTTAAGATGCTGCCTTTTCTTATATAGACCTGTTATGTGAAACGCATAAATACCTTGCCCATACATTGAGAATTCATGACAGCAGTACCACAAAGTTTTCAGCAAGACAGCTTCCAAAAAGATTCTGTGAAACCCCACAGGAGCCTGCCAACTTCTACAAGCCATGCTATGGGGATCTGACACTTTTCAGCTGAAGGCACTGTATCTCTGGAGTGATCTTTTTGTCAAGACCATTGGGAATGTACTGTAGAAGTGCAACAATTGGGGCTGGAATAATGTAAAGAAGAAATAGCAACTTCTGATCCAAGTAAGACATGTAACATTTAAGAAGCTAAAGAGGAAATGATAAAGGACTGGAACATCAGTGTTGAAAGATAAGAAAATTGATGAACAGAAGCAAAACGTAGAGGACAAATGGACTGATAAAGCAAAGTAATGCAAAATTAAAAAAAAAGGAGAATATAAACATTTAGGAAAATATTCAAGTGAAAAGTTATGTCAATGGGAATGGTTGAAAAATATTATTAATCAACACATCATTGCTTATTTTTCCACTAGTGCCCACACGTGAGTGGCTCTGTACGAAAGTAGGGAGGCACAGTCACAACTCAAGAGAGTTTACTGTTGCATGATCCATACAATCAGTAACGGAAAAAAAAAAAAGTAAATGGTAAGAAAACAGTATGATAAAGTGTTGGATTGCTGAACTTGCCTCTCACTTTCAGATGCTTTGCAGTGCCAGGCAAAGCCAAAATTATTTCACTGCGTATTCTCACAATAGAGCTTCTTTCAATGGGAATATGCTCAGACAAAAGCTATAACCTTTAAGATCCTATGTTTCCTAGCTGTTCCACTTTTCATATAAAAATAAAAATCAATTGTTGTCACAAAGTCTCTTTGCCCATTGTCTTCCTTAAGTTAAGATTTATGAATAAAAATGTGTGAAATTAAATTATATAGGCATTAAAATATCATGTGATTAGGTGAAACATTTTTGATGAACAAGGATACCCAGAAATACTGCAATTGCTACCACATTCATCCGCTCAATTACATGCTTCTCACCTATTTAATAATGCTTGTTACATCCCTGTTAATTGATGTGTTTCGAGAGTTTATTTCCTTATACACTATGTTGAGTCTTATACAATGAACAAGAGACTTGGATCATAGCAGTCTCCTAGAACAGAACAAGCCTCCAAGGTAAATGCAAAGAGATCATGAAATGGGACAATGCAATGATAACAAAAAAAAAAAAAAGGAAAGACGGAAAGACAGGGGATTGGAACATTATGAAGTTAAAGAAACAAGGGAATGAAAGGGATTAAAACTGGAATGATAGGTAACCTACTGTAAGTGGTGTGAAAGCTTAACAGTGGGGGACTGGAATAATCAGATATGGGAACGACCTGACAATGGAATGCTTTCAAACTGAAGCACCTCAAAAGTAAGTGATCTTAGAGCAGAATAATCATATTTGCCTCTGGGAATAAAATTTAAAGATAAAAAAGTTTGAAAAAAAAAAAATAACAAGTTTGATGATTATGCAGATAGAACTGCAGAGAGAAATGATCCAGTCAGGGCAAGAGCGGGAAAGGTAAAGAAGTAGGGTTGGGAACGACAGCAGAAGACAAAGGAAAAGGTGACTGAAACCACAGATAGTTGGAACTCACCTTTTCACAGCCAGAATTGAAGACGAAGGACTGCACTGGATAAGCTCATTTTTCTAATTCATCTCAGATTGACTCTTACTCTTGTTCATTGGACAAATGTTATTCTTTCTCACAACAACCTAACACATTTTCTAGAAACAGCTTTAAAAATCATGGGATATATGTGTGCCTTGACATTTGGTTTCAAACAATTACCGTCTTACGGAGTACAGCACTACAATAGCTGAACACAATCATATACGAGACGAGGATATATGAATTTGCTTTTTTAAAGAAGTGATTTTTAAAAAAATTATTTTTGGTTTTCACTGTACTTTTAAAAAGCCATCAACAATTAAAATTCTAGAAATTACTACGACATCCCTTATCTCAAGGATTTTGGATTTGCTGTTAGGAACTAAATTACTTTCATAAATCAATTGAGAATGTAAGAGATTAGTTGCATTGTCCTCAGTCCACACTCTCATACAGCGTGAGCAAGGAGAAAACCATGACAACAGCCCCCTTCCACAAAACCTCACCAGTAGGGTATTTGCTTTCCCTATTTCCTTTGCTAACTCCTCCCACTCCTTATTTAATGAGTTGCAGTGAGTTTTAACAGAATGGCATAACCACCCCATTGTTTCCTAAGGTGAGACTACATTTTATCAGTCTACAATTTTCCGAGTTTTCTGAAGACCAATTTCTTTTTGTTTCCTCAACTGCTATGAACAGCTTTGCAGATTAAAATGTTACCTTTTTCCCCCAAGTTTATTCAATGAAATAAAATGGCATTTTGCATGACGCATTGGCCAAAATATGAACATGTGGTCAAGAGATGCACTAAGTGTTCTGGTGATAAAACACCTTGGTCCGTGCCAGTTGCAATAATCACTTAAGTGTGATCAATCTAGTACAAATGCACATACAAACACCAGAAAAACAGTTGAACTTGATTTCCATCCCTGATATTCAATCCCTGAGAGTGAGAACTGACTTTCAGTTCCTTGAGAGCCAATAAATTTAGATTCTTAAATGAACATCAGGATCATAATGAAATCAACTTTGTGCTATTATTCTTCCTGTCTCTGTTACATTTTCAAGAGTTTGATCTCTCCAAACCTCTTCAGCAGTATACCGGCTATGACATATAGGTTAAACAGAAGCTGTGTTATCACTAATGCATGAACTGACTTATTGTGCCCGCGTCTTGTCCAATGTTGTTGTTTCTTCAGGGATAATAAAAGTTTTTCCAAAGTTTCCCACAACTATGCAGCTTTAATTGCACTTGCTCGGATGATTGAGGTTTCTTTTTTTACTTCAGAAGTCTGCATTTATACCCCAAAGGTGTGTACTGTAGAGCTTCTAACTAAACCATGTACAATTGTTACGCAAGATTAGTAGCACCTAGTTCTACACAAATAATGAATTTTTGTGTATAAAATACCTTCTGTTGTGTTTGTCAGTTTGAAACCTGTTGCTTATCAGCTAAAACCCACAGTAATTTTGGAGTAGTCCATGTTCAAAAAACGAAGGAAGAAACAGTGTTAAGTATTGATTTAAATGAAACCATAATTGTCTGACATTGATTTTTGACAACTGATATTAGAGGAAATTGGAATTTGAACAGAACATATATCCCCACAATAAGTAACATATTTTCTCAGTGAGGATTTATGTCAAGGGAGCACTTAGTGCCCACTTCAACCCTCCAGGAATCATATTTGAAGACCAATCAAAGACAGAACTTGGATTTAATACTGCTAAACCACAGAAAGTAAACCTAGAATTTGAGATCCCACTAGTGATATGCTGTATATCAGATCATGGAATTACCACCTTTCATCAGATTGGGAATGGAAACTAGGAGGCACGCAGCATAAAATTTCAGATGCTTAATGTAGTTACTAATACAGGAGATCTCCCAACTACAAGACCACGGTTATACTGATCCCCTAAAACTTACTGCAGTATTTTTAAGTTTTCAAGAAGTGTAAGAAACAGAGTAGTTTAGATATCATTACCCAAGGCAAAAACTGTAAAGCTTTTAAAGTGCCACTGCCCCAAATACACTGGCTGGGATTTGCTGCACTTAACAAGCATTTAAATGTTATACATTTACTTGAAGTTATATACCCACCATCTTTCTCTAGTCAATGAACAGAGACTATTTTCTAAGTAACCTAATTCACCCACCTATGTTAGATACCTGTCCACAGATGGATAAGCTGATGACTTTAACTGCTCTTACTACTCTGTTTCGAAAACCAGATGTGAAGTACCAGGTTCAAATCCAAAGACTGGAATAATTCCCCCACTTTCCGACACTGAGTAGCTAAGATATTACAGTAACAGAAACCAATTTCTCTGATAATGTTTTCATGCTCAAAGTACAGAAATACTGACTGCTGTATGCACATACACGCAATTTTCATTTTGTTTATAAAAAGATAAATTTATGCTAAAAAAATTAATATGAACCTTCCAAAACAAGAAAGTTCCGCTAGCGTATATTTATCTGATAAGACGATATTCAGTACAATTCTAACAACCAAATGCCTAACTGAGATGCTTGGCTATGACACTGTCACTGGGATTCTTTTTGCATTTCCTGCTGATGCTCTAATACCAAACAAGTGTCTCTCTCCCTGGAAGCTTGTCTAGAATCCAAACTCTGCCCCTTCCCAACTGAATGGTCTGATCTCTAAATCGCACACAACCTCTTGTCTCTTTCCCTAATACCATGCTCCATTGCTCCTGGCTGCGTGCCAACTTCAAGATGGCAGGCAACATAATTGCTCAGCATATTCCTGCTGTCGTGGCTAGTACACTTTCCTGGGAATCAGGAGATGGAGGCTTAATCTACTTGGAGATTAATAGAGCCACCTACTTTACAGGTGAATGCAGTAATTATGACCCCCCCAAGAACACTTCTCTAGGGGAGAAACACCCAGACTTCCTGGGTGAACCTCCTCAGGAGGCTACAAGTAAGTGGATGCTTGTGGCAGTAAAATATGTTTTTTCTAGTGTACTAACTATTTTTCATTAAAAAAAAACCCTGGGATTATGTAATCTGTGTAAGTAATGTAAAATTTAACATTTCTCTTCATTGTTTACCATATTCCGTAGTTATTTTACTTCTGTCATGCCTTCCCTATGTTCTTTTCTCATTTTCTTAAGTAATGCTCTTTACTGCAACAAAAACGAGGGCCCGGTCAATGTGGTAATGGAGGCAAGGAAGAGGCCTCTCTTCTTCCTTGGTCCTCTGCCTCCTGCACACGCCTCTCCCTTCCTTGACTTTTCCTTGCAGACTGCATTCATTCCCTTTTTCATATTCTTGGCTCCTTCGGCAAGGAAAAGGCAAAAATTTCACAAGTGAGCAGGTATCTAGTCATAGCCTGTATCTTTTGGTTGACAGTTCATGGTCTCACAGAAGCCCATTTGGTGCAAGTGATGAATGAGCATAATCTCTTTCTCCAGTGGTACCTCAGTGCATTTACATTCGGTTGCTTCAATCTATCAAGAACTGAGCAACATGTAGTCATAAGTTCCAAGAGAGTCAACCATGGCAAGTCCTGAAACTGCCAGTTTTGACAAACAACATATCGTAGAAATGAGAGAGGAAGGATGAATCCTGAGTTAGGGTGTAACTCAAGTTATTTGCCTTTTTATAGGCAAGAATTGCTACAATATGCTGTATTTTAGCTATAAACACAGCTATAAATGTAGCCATATCTACATAATCATATGCACAGATATCTCAGTTTATCCAGCGGAATGGCAGACAGTACACAGGATATGTAAACAGATCTGCCAAACACTTACAAAACAACTTTAATAGCAAGTGTCATTCTTTTCTGTAAAGTAGCTGTTTTTAACACACATGATCTAACTCTTGTTTGCTCTTTAAAGTTTTATTGTCTTGGCACTTTATACAGGAAGAGAGCATTAGCATACTCAGGAGAACTGCTAAAAGTAAAAGGCCTCAAGCTACCCACTGCATGGTTGATAGCATAAAGCATGGGATATAAAAACTTTTGTCTGATTGCTCACTTTACTTGTTTTAGAGTAGTGTTACTCTCAAGAGCATATATTCATGTTCTTTCTACTTCAAGTTTTATTACTTCTTTTGTATTATTTAATACATCTAAAGACACTTCCAAAAGACAAATTTTTCCATTTTGAAAAAGTAATGGTTTGGAACCTGATAAAATACATGAATGTTCACAGTGTATTATTTTCAAAGGCAAGTAGAATAAACGTGCAATAAAACAATTAAATGCATGACAATAAACATTTCTATGTGATCATAGATACATTAACATGCCAAACAAAAAAAGAAAAACTTGCTAAAATATTTCCCCTAAAAAAGGTCAGATCAAAATGGATTCTCCACACACCAGAGCATAAGTAAAAAGGGAGTTTGGTCTCAATTACTGTTATGCTAAATATCCCACTCTAGAAATTAAAATGAACATTAAAAATGTGACAGAGAAAATGGAATGAAAAAAGGCAAATCAGATCAGCTATTTGAAACACAGAAAAAGAGAGACCATAATTGTACATGCACATTAAAAATCATCCTACAGTAAACTTAGATTTAAGTCTTCTTAGATATCACACTGCTAATTATTATATAAATAACCTGGGAAACAATACCTCCAAGATACATGTTTTACTATTTAGTAAACAAGAAACTACCACGTTTGACACCACTGATTAAGGCCAGGCATTTCTAAAGCTTCAGACACATTTCTGAAATCCACAATACATCAATTTTTAATACCTCCACTCTCTCAGCTCCATTAAAAAGATGGTAGGGGAAAGATTTTAGAGTAATTAATGATATAGTTAGCTGCTAAATATTAATAGGAATCGTAGTCTTGCATAAAATATAACATATAAACCTTGCCAATACAGACGCACCAGTAATTAAACTTGAATATGTAATTACACTGATTTATACGACAGGCAAAAAGTTACACTTTACTGGCTTCTATGTAAACTGTGGGCAACAGTTAAACTTTGCATTTTACGGTTTATATAAATGGCAATATCTCCACTACAGTTCATAAATGGTTTAGAGACTCATAGTTAAAATTACAACTAATTCCAACATGAACATTCTGACTATACCTTACAAATCAGGCTGTGAAAATGACCACAGAGATCAGCCTCCCGTTACATTCAATGCTTGCAAGCAAGTTGAAGAGGTTTTTTTTCTTTTTTGGGAAAAAAAAAAAGCTTACACCAATCTTACTACAAAGTAAATGAAGACTCATCTATTTAAATATTTTAATATAAATGTTTAGTTTCAAATGTATAGTTCCAGACGTTTCACTTACCATGTTTCAAAGCACTTTTGAGAAATATTGTGTCAGACTAAGGCATTTTTTCTTGAAAGGATGCTAACTGCACTTACATGTGAGGCTGAGGAGAGCAGCCCGGACTGCTATTTCCATTACTGTCAATGTGATCCAGCGAACCATTGAGATCTTCATGGACTGCCTGCAGTAAGCCACTGGATGCGTTATTTATCAATCCTGGGTTACTAAGCAATGGTAAACTACTCTCTGCCAGTGCAGCCTAGCAAAATGAAGAGTAAAAATAAAATTATTAGTCCATACATATACAAAGCACTTCTAAACATTCATATATCTATGAATGTGCACACACAAAGCAGCTCATTTTGGGTAGAGGTGCTCAGAAGGATTTTGTGCATCTTCCAATTATTTTCACATTCTGAACATAACATCTCTATTTCTGGTTTACTATTTCTCTTATACAGGTTTCATTATTTTCCATTATTAACTACGTTCCGATATTCATAGCACTTCCTAGTTTTACATCATTTTTTGACTTTGAATTAGACTTAACCCCTATGCCCTTCCACACAATGTATGGCTCCTTCATAATGCAGGCAGCTGCTATACTTTAAAAAATGACCAGAACTTAACTCAAAATAAAAAAGTCCTGACATTTGCCTCTTCTGCATAAAAATTATATATTATAATTAAACTTTAAAGTTTTTGCCATGAGCACCATGTTCCCCAACACTATGATGTGAAATCATTTATGACAGCTTGGATAAATATTAATGCATATCCACATGCATTTGCAAAAGCTTCTATCAATCTAACATTTGCAGCAAAACTGAGTGTTCCAGATTTTGCCACAGGGTGTCCTTCTTGCTTCTTCACATCAAAAGTAGCATGAATAAGAACTAGTACTTGCAGTGCTAGGTAATACAACTTACTTGGATGATAAACCCAACTATTTAGAATGACCATCAGGTCCACATAAACATAAATATAGGTAACTCGATACCAAAGTATAATAGGAAATTAAATATGTCACATGTAAGAACATAATTAGTGTGTACAAAGAAAGAATAATTTAGTATTTTTTACCTGCAAGCTTGCATTAAGAGCTGCTCCATAGCCTAAGCTGGTGGGTATGTTTTTCACTAACGTTGGGCTTCTGAAAATAAATGATTTTTCAAAGTTTAAAAAACAGGCAGACATCCTGGCTGGCTCATTGGGTTAACAGATTGGTTTAACAGCTCAGAAGACCAGAGTTTTAAAAGGAAAAATGAAATGAAGTTGGAGGTGAAGGGGCTCAACCCATTAGAACACAATGATTTACTCGCATCAGAAAAGCAAAAGCCTTGTTGTAATTAGGCCCACGTGGACATTTTCTCCGAGAGCAGGGCCATAGTGAATCGTAAAGGTTCTGATCTCACTGAAAGAACTTGACAGAGATAGCTTTAAACTCTCTACAACACCCACCTCAGCTGTGCTTGCTGTGTCATTTGTTTTTCGTTTTCTGAACTAACACTGGTACACATTTGAATACACTACATACAACTATGCTAACGTGCTGAACAAAAAGATTTTACTCTTCCCTTCCAAGAAACTATGAGGATATAACAATGTATAAATAACTGTAAATGAACAATACAATG